>NC_134360.1:133048544-133196044 GCF_048569485.1 Anomaloglossus baeobatrachus
CCATTTGAACAGTCGTAAACCATCTGCAACACTTATTAAAACAATGAAGAATTACAAGTCAAGTCAATGTGTTAACCCCTTTACGACCTTTGATGTACCTATACGTCATGGTTGAGAAGGGGTTCCTGCCCAATGATGTACAGTTGCGTCACGGTGATTATGCGGTCACATAAGCTGTGGCTGCATGATCACCACCGGGAACTCAGCCTAAGGCCCCCTTCACACGTCCGTGTCTCCGGTACGTGCTAGGTCCGTGCCCGTATGTACCGGAGACACGGGCACACGTATACCCATTAAAATCAATGGGTTTATGTGCACGCACGTGTTTTGCCAGTGGCCCGTGTCTCTGTGTGGAGCAGACTTGTGCCGTGTGCTCCACACGGATGCATGTCCGTGTTTCTCCAGCAGCACGGGCCCGCACACGTATCACACGGATGTAGTGTGGATGCGGGTGCACGTGACACGCGCCAGAAAAACACACGTGGCATTGTAAAAAATAAAAAAACACAAACTCACCTCCACCAGCCCTGCAGTCTCTGCCGCGGCTGTCACCTGCATCCGACACCCAGTGAATTTGAACAACGCGTCTTCCCCACTGGAGGCCGGAAGCAACGTCAGCGGGGCGTGGCCTGTGCCGGACGCTGTCAATCAGCACCACAGACAGCTCCGGAGGAAACCGGTAAGGCGGGACTTTCCGTTCTCCGTGTGTTATTACGTATAACACACGATGAACAGGAATGTGCCACAAACACGGCACACGGGGAGCAAACCACCCCTTTAACACGTACGTGAAAAAATGGATCGTTTTTTTCCCGGACGTGTGAAGGGGGCCTAAAGGGGTAGTCCGGTCTAGAATGACAAGTGTGTTGAGTGAGGCCGCGCCCCGGTCTAGTGGACGCGGCCTTGTTCAATACACTTTTACCATACCTTGAAAAGTGTATTGAACAGAAAGCAATAAAAAAAATGTTATGTGCCCAAAAACGGTTCTAATTGAAACGCCGACTCATCCATTAAAAACAAGCCCCCACAAGGCTCAGTTCGAAGAATACAGAAAATTTATAGCTCTCAAAATATGGAGGTGTCAAAACCTATTTATAAAACGCAAACAAAATTTGTGAAAGTAACAAAACCTATAATCCCTGCGATAAATCTGTTATCGCTGTAATCCCACTGACCCGAAAAATAAAACCATCTAATCACTTATACTACTTATACTGCACAGTGAGCAGTGTAAAAAAATAAATAAAACTCATTCTCGGAACTGCTGTTGATTTGTTTATTCTGCCTCTCAAAGATCACAGTAAGGCTCAGCTCACATTTAGACAAAAGGAAAGGTCCAGCACCAAAATTTTCCATAAAATTTTTTTGTCTTTATTGATAAATCACATACATGATAAAATCATGTACAAAATCATATACATGACATTTATCCTGTGCTCTATGCTGTGAGCCAACTTGGTAGTTTCCGTAAAAATCTCTGAAATGTAATTCAGATGGAATCCAAGACGGAAGATTCCCTACAATGAGGCAGTTGGAGACAGCGTGGACTCTATCCTATGATCTGGCGTTGTCCGTCTTAATAAGAGTGCATAAAAGGACGGTCAACCACAGCACTTCTGAAAAGAGGGAGAACACTGAACAGAGATCAGATGGAGTCCGGAGTAAGTCTGCTGACTCATTATAGTGAATGGATCCCTTGGGGGTGTCTTCGGAAACACGTTAATTTGAGATTTAGATGGAAATCCAGATGTAAGTGCTCAGCGTAGAGCACAGGATAAATGTGATCCAAAATTTTATGCTAAATGTTTCAAATAAAAGCCTCAACTCAATCCACAAAAAAAAACCCAACAAGTCCCACTCAGGTCCGTCATCTGTTAACAGAAATATAAGGGTTTCCACGATACTAGTAGAACAAAGACTCTGGAAAAGCGTTATGGCTCCCCCCAAAAAGAAGTCAGGCAAAATCTGTGCTGCCAAATCTAAATGTACCCCTCTTATCTGAGCTCAACAGTGTACTTAATCCACATTTAGCGTCCGGCTAAAAATCATATTCCTCGTCATTGGAGGAGCAACTCTTCTACCCTGTAGAAGTGGCTTGCCAGAATCTCCCTCTTAAATAGGATGGAACATTGATTTGCACTCTCTCCTGCTAACATAGTTAACTATTGTGTGACATGGAAAGATTGGAATGACCAAGGGAAGTATAAGAGTAGTACTAGTCAGGAGCCTAGTCAGGAACAGGACTCAGGCATCTCTACTATCAAGAGTAGCCCTCAGGTTAGGGATAGCCTAGGGTTCCCTAGCGTGAGGGACAGCATAGGCGACCCTGTCCCGTGCTATACTAACAGTAATCTTGTGACACCTACTACTGTCACACGGTTTTTGGCATTAAACTTGCTGAGTATCATGGCAGCATCAGAAGCTGTTCAGACTACAGACTCTTGACACTCCACACTCTGCTTTCTCTGATGCTTCTGAGTTGCACCGGCAGGCTGGGGCGTCAACCAGCTTTGTGCTCATTAGTGATTGGACTAGCAGGAGTTAACTTCTACAAGTCTGTTGGTTACCTTTTGGATGACATGTTGTGGGACACCTATCACAGATACTCTATGTCTTATTAAGATGGAGGAAGCTGACTTCCCATGCCGACTATAGCTTTTGCTAACCCTATCTCTGTGCTGTTGTGTTCCTGGTGATTCATGCTATTTGAAGTGCTGTGGAAATACTCTCGTTGTCTGGTTATTTCCTCTTGATCATGTATTGTCTTATATCTATGTGTGTGCTAGCTCTGTGATCGAGTTTTGGTTTCCCCATTTGTCCATATCTGTAGGGTCACCACTTCCATCCTGGTCCTACCATGGAGTGGGCAAAAGGGGGTATTAGATGAGGGATGGCCAGGAGCAGGGTAAGGAAGGCAGCCCAGATATTGTTACCATTAGACGTATCTCTGGGATTAGGGACAGCTAGGGCCCCCTAGCCTGAGGGCCAGTCTAGGAACCCTGATTCCCTGTTATCCCCTGTCACCCTGTGACAACTGCCCTTCCTTTTTTTTTTTTTTTAATCTATACTTTACAACGTGAATCTGTTGTTAACAGGTTTTGTATTTTGCCTTAAAGGTTTTGTAATGTTAAAATCTTTCAATAATGAATGAATTTGAAAAAAAATGCTTAGTACAACACTAGATAAATTTTAAAAAATGGGGTCACTTACGGGGGTGGGGGTTGGAGTTTCTGCTATATTGGCATGTCACGGTCTCAGCAAATGTGACATGGTATTCACAATCTATTTCAAACAAATTTTCACTCCAAAAATCAAATAGCAATCTTTTCTTTACGGGCTCTGCCAAGTGCCCAAAAAGCAGTTTTTAACCACATATGAGGTATCATTGCATTCGGGAGAACCAGTGTAACAAATTATGTGATCCATTTTCTCCTATTATCTATTGTGAAAATTACAAATATGTGGCCAAAACAACATTTTAGCGGAATTTATTTTTTATTTTAGTATTCACTTCCACATTTTAAAAAGCTGTGTGCCGCATCTATTGATTCAACATGCTCAACACACCCTTGGGTACTTTGCACACTACGACATCGCAAGCTGATTGTAGCGATGCCGAGCGCTATAGTCCCCGCCCCCGTCACACATGGGATATCTTGTGATAGCTGCCGTAGTGAACATTATCGCTACGGCAGCTTCACATGCACTTACCTGCCCTGCGACGTCGCTCTGGCCGGCGACCCGCCTCCTTCCTAAGGGGGCGGGTTATGCGGCGTCACAGCGACGTCACACGGCAGGCGGCCAATAGAAGCAGAGGGGCGGAGATGAGCGGGACGTAAACATCCCGCCCACCTCCTTCCTTCCTCATTGCAGCCGGGACGCAGGTAAGGAGATATTCCTCGCTCCTGCGGCTTCATACACAGCGATGTGTGCTGCCGCAGGAACGAGGAATAACATCGTACCTGTCGCTGCAGCGACATTATGGAAATGCCCGACACTACACCGATCATACAATTTTGACACTTTTGCGCTCGTTAATCGTAGTAAAAAGGATTCACATACTCCGATGTCGACAACGACGCTGGATGTGCGTCACTTTCGATTTGACCCCACCGACATCGCAGCTGCGATGTCGTAGTGTGCAAAGTACCCCTTAGATTAATGTACTGATGGATTTAGTTTCCAAAATGGGGTCACTTGTGGGGGTCTCTGCTGGTTTGGTAGTTCAGGGGCCCTCACAAATTAGACATGGTGTCTGCAATCTATTCCAGCCAAATTTTCACTGCAAATATCATATGTAGCTTCTTCCCTTCCGAACTTTCCCATTTGTCCAAAAAGAACTTTTGACTACATGTGGGGTATCTCAGTGCTCAGAAAAAAACGGAGAACAGACTGTGGGGTTAATTTTTAACTGTTACCTCTTGCAAAAGTGAAAAAAATGTGGCCAAAGCAACATTTTAGATGAATAATTACAATATTTTTCTTTCCACTTTGCATTATCTCTTAGGTAGCATAGAATTTCCTGACATGAGTATGGTTTTTAAAATGGTATCACTTTTGGGGAGTTTCCAATATAAGGGCCCCTGAAAGTTCATAAAAATCTGAATAAGTTCCTAAAGAAACAGACTGAAGGCAATATCAAGACTGGTAACACCGTACATCTTTCTTGTGTAAAGTGTGCTTCAGAAGAACGGACTGTATGTATCACCTTACTCTGTCTGGGATGAAGAAAAGACCTTTGGTGTTGGCAGTCGCAGCAAGAAGCTGAGAAGGAGAGGACTGTAATCTGTTTGGGTGAGCCTGCACTGACATAGATGTGCATGCTGAAGAACATGTTTATCTGCTGTTATACCTTTGTGCCCAGAAGAGGCTGTGTTGATTTTTATTCCCAGAGAGCTTTATGAAAACACTAAAACTGAATGTTTGGAACAAACCACACTGCCTACCTGAGAGAGTGAATTCCTACAATATATATACATACACCCACATACATTGTATATTTTATAGAGCCTCTATATTTTTATCTCTTTTTACATCATGAAGTTCTCCAGAAGGAGAGAGGTCCTCTTTGAACACAATTAATATTTTTTATGTTGGCAGACTTTTCATTATAACATAATTTGGATTTATTTCAATAAAACTAAAACACTTTCTATTGCTATGTTTTTTTATACCAATCTATCCTCTTAAGGCCGCTTTACCTGCAACGACATCGCTAACGCGATGTCGTTGGGGTCACGGAATTCGTGACGCACATCCGGCCTCGTTAGCGGCGTCGTTGCGTGTGACACGTACTAGCGACTGCTTACGAGCAAAAATACTCACCTTATCGTTGCTCGTTGACACGCTGTCCAGTTCCCAAATATCGTTGCTGCTACAGGTACGATGTTGTTTGTCGTTCCTGCGGCAGCACACATCGCTATGTGTGATACCGCAGGAACGAGGAACCTCACCTTACCTGCGGCCGCCGGCAATGAGGAGGGAAGAAGGTGGGCGGGATGTTACGTCCCGCTCATCTCAGCCCCTCTGCTTCTATTGGGCGGCCACTTAGTGATGTCGCTGTGACGCCGAACGAACTGCCCCCTTAGAGAGGAGGCGGTTCATCGGTCACAGTGACGTCGCTAGGCAGGTAAGTATGTGTGACGGGTCCGAGCGATGTTGTGCACCATGGGCAGCGATTTGCCCATGACGCACAACCGATGGGGGCGGGTACGCACGCTAGCGAGATCGCAGCGTGTAAGGTGGCCTTTAGTATTTAAAACAAAAAAAAGAGGCCGTACAACCTAATAAGTAACAATACTAATGACATAACTGGTGTGAATTCCCCCAAAAAATATGTAAAAAAAAGAAAAAAAATTTGGACATTGCAGAGTCTTACCTGCTCTTCAATGAGGTCACCGTCAGGGTCTTTCACTTGTCCATTGAACAATACAATAGCGTTTTCCAGTCCTTTTGCCCATTGTGCCAGTCTTTGCTAGAAAAGTGTATTGCGTGTTTTAGACACAAACTATCTAAGGGTTATTATTCCAAGAAGTCTAAATGAAACAATTAAGGGTACTTTACATGCTGCGACATCGCTAGCGATCTCGTTAGCGATGTGAAATTCTAGATCGCAAGTGCGATCTTTTGAGATCGCACATAGGTCATTTTACGCATGTGCGATCTCGAAAGATCGCACTTGCAATCTAGAATTTCACATCGCTAACGAGATCGCTATCGATGTCGCAGCATGTAAAGTAGCCTTTAGATACTCACTCTTGTACATCTCTGTTTTTCTTGACAAGTTGCAGATGAAGACAATGGGATGGTCAGGTCTACATGAACATTGCAGTCTATGGTGAGCCAAGATGAAGGGGTATTTTGGCATTTCCAATCTGCTGGCTTTGCTGTGCTCTGAAATGAAAGAAGTGGAAGACCCATGTTTTTTGCAGCTATAAGATTTCAGGAATCTCATGGACACGCTTCATTTTATTTTACTGAAAATTTAAAAACTGCGGAGTTATTGAAATCTGCAGCATGTCAATTATTTCAGAGTTTTTACAACCATAGAAAGCAATGAGAGTAAAAAAAGGCAACAATCATGTTTGCAGTGTTTTTTGTGAGTAAAACTAAAACTTTATTAAACATGTACTGTAGACAAAGCACAAATCTAAATAAGTACCTAAAAAATGTAGCAAAACGTGTCAAAACACTGTTGAAAACACCAAGAAAATGTAGCAAAGCCCGAGTTTTAAACGCAGTGTTTTTACTGTCAAGAAAACAGGTTTTAGCTGAGGAAACAAGATCTCATTGCCAAGATCTCCTCTCCTCCATACAGCCATTTGTGATAGCGATGATGCAATGTTTATTGGCCATAATCAAACAGCTGGTGACACTGTTATGGGGGTAATGTCCCCAAATGCTCTACTAAGGTACCCCATCCTGATAATCATCCTCCTGCCTTTTATATGATCCCCATCCTTGCATATATATATATATATATATATATATATATATATCCCTCATCCTGGTATGTTCCCACATCCAGGTACCGTATAAGCCCAAATTCTGATATGTGCCCCAATCCTACTATATACCCCCATCCTGATAAATACCGCCACCCTCCTATATATTATATATATATATATATATATATATATATATATATATATATAGTTAGTGGAACCTTGGTTTACGAGAACAATCTGTTCTGGGAGTGTGCTTGTAAACCAAGTTACTCGTCTAGCAAAGCAAAATTTCCCACAGAAAATAATGGAAGCACCAACAATTGGTTTCACGACCTGTTCAATGTCTCATCCTGGTCCCCTATTGTGCCATTCCACACACACACACACACACACACACACACACACACATACACATACTATGCTCACCTTACCCTCCGTTCCCTTGCCGGCCTCCTAGTTCTTGTAGTCCGCAGGTACAGGATGTGTATTGGGCAACCGATGCCGGAGCTTCCGCTTTCAGCGCTTCAGCAGCAGACATCATACGCAGGAACCGTTTACCTGTGATTGGCCAGCGCGCTGACGTTAAAGGCATGACCCGCTTGCCTCTGATTGGTCAGCGCTTTGCCTTTGAGAAGCAGCTGATAGCGGAAGTTCCTCCATCGTCGCGATGGTTACTGGATACACATACGGTACCTGCGGACTACAAGAACTAGGAGGCCGGCGAGGGAACAGAAGGGAAGGTGTGCATAATATGTGTGTTTGTGCGTGTTTGTGCGGACTGCAAGAACGGGTAAGAGCATGGTGAAAGTACAAAACCGGAAGTGTGTGCGGTATTTGCTCGTACAGCAAAGATTGCTCGTAAACTGAGTTACAAATTTACAGCAAGCTTTGCTCGTGTAGCGAAATACTCGCACACCGAGTTATTCGTAAACCGAGGTATATATACAGTATATGACTAATAAATATAAAACATACCTTTGATCCATTAGTTAAGCCATTAATAACATATAACAGAAACACATGACAAATATTTATATAGAAAATGTAAACATAAACTTTCTTTGTGATGGAAAAACTTAACCCTGAATGCAACTCGGAGTTCCAGCACAAAACACAACCGGCATCATGAAATGGTCATGTCAAGTGAATATAAACACCACTTTCTAAGCATAGGTTTGGAAAACATTGTTTTCAGAAGTGAGGGATTTATGGTAAAAAAACAAAAACCTATTGTGGCAGTCAATACTGAGGTAGGTCACATGGAGCAGAAAGTAATATTTCCAGGCGACGGTTTTCTTCACTGGGGACCACAGGATCCATGTCTGTTATTTGCTGTCACCCAGAGGCTGACACTAAGAATGACTAAAGTCGGCTCCTCTACTGCAGACTACACACATCTGCAGACATTGGCCTAAACCAGTTTAGTTTATGGTTACAGACAGATCAGTTTCTCTCTTTTTTTCCCCTCTCTTTCTTCCTATTGTAGGTCAGTAAGCATGGTGGGATGGTCCACGCCGTTATCCCACTATAATCAGAGGGCACGGTGTTGGAGAATCACACTGTATCCTCTTTGGTCTGGGTAGCAGGACCATATTACCTGTTGTATCAGGTTCCTGGTTGGATGTTTTTTGCTCTTCTCCTGCCTGCCCTCTAGAGCACGGTATGGGCAGAAAGAGAAAGAGGGATCCAGGAGGAAGAAAAGTCGTTGGAGGACTCAACTCCAGTCTGGAGGACAGATAAATATCTCCCTGCTGCACTTAGGCTATGTGCGCACGTTGCATTCTATTCCGCAGCATGTAAGTCACTGCATGTGCGTCTCAGAACGCAGCCGAAAAAGCTGCGTTCTGAGACGGATTGTTACTGCAGAATTCCTGAGGAATTCATGCGTTCTGGATGCTTGCTCTGCCATAGACAGAGTGGGAAAAGTATCCAGAACGCACATTTTTGACAGTGCGGTCCCACTAGGCTCTGCTGCATCCCCATAGACTTGCAGCAGAGCCGAGTGGGACTGCACTATCAAAAAGAGCATGGCTGGCTGTGAGACAGAGCCGCGCGATCAGAATGAACTCGGATGAACTTCACCCGACTTCATTGTGATTGCGCGGCTCTGTGCGTGTGCAGCGGCTCGATTTGCGATCACAGGTGAAGGACTCACCGGTGACCACAAATCTCCTGAGTGACTGAAGTGAGCCGCGTGATCAGCAGTGCCGTCACTCAGGTTACCAGCGGCCAGCTCGAGTCCTCCACACGAGACCTGTGGCCGCGAATAACCTGAGTGATGTCTCCGCTGACAGAGCGACTCACTTCACTTTCTGTGTGGAGCTGACAGGAGCGGCGGTGTTCTACGGCCGCTGCTGTCAGCTTCATGTAGCAGAGCTGGATGCGTCGTGGGACCTCGTGAGGATTAGGACCTGGAGGGGTATTTGGGGATTTTAATAAAGTGGTGAAAGAGGGTGCTTTTTGTCTTTTACTTCAAATATTTGGGTGTATTTGTTTATTTACTTTCACTTCCAGGTTAATCATTGGGGGTGTCTCATAGACGCCTGCAATGATTAACGTAGGACTAAAGGCTACTTTACATGCTGCGACATCGCTAGCGATCTCATTAGCGATGTGAAATTCTAGATCACAAGTGCGATGTTTCGAGATCGCACATAGGTTATTTTACGCATGTGCGATCTTGTAAGATTGCACTTGCGATCTAAAATTTCACATCGCTAATGAGATCGCTAGCGATGTCGTAGCATGCAAAGTACCCTTTAGTGACAGCTATTGGCTGCCATTAACTCCTTATTACCCAGATTGCCACCACACCAGGGCAATTCTGGATGAGTCGGGTAGAGTCCCGGGACTGTCGCATCTAGTCGATGCAGCAATTCCGGGCGGCTGTTGGGTGATATTTTTAGGCTGGGGGGATCCCCATAACGTGGGGCTCCCCATTCTGAGAATACCAGCCTTCAGCCGTGTGGCTTTATCTTGGCTGGTATCAAAATTGGGGGGGACCGCACGCCGTTTTTTAAAATTATTTATTTATTTTACTCCACTACATAGACCCGCCCACCGGCAGCTGTGATTGGCTGCAGTGAGACAGCTGTCACTCAGCATGGGGGCGCCTCTGAATGCAACCAATCATAGGGGCCGGTGGGCGGGGGAAGCAGTGAATACGAGATGGAATAATGAGCGGCTGGTATTTTCAAAAGCAAGAGAAGTCGCAGCAGTCTGACAGCTGTACAGTGCCGCGCCGGTGATCGGTCAGTGATCGGTGAGTATGAGAGAGGGGGAGAGGGATAGACCGACAGAGAGGGAGAGACCGACCGACAGGGAGGAGACAGAGAGACCGACAGAAAGACAGAGAGAGAGACCGACATTGACAGACAGAGAGAGAGAAAGTGGGTGGAAAATGCAATCAAAACGCACAAAAGAAGTGACATGTTGCTTTTTAGAACTCAGCGTCTTGGCAGAAGCTGAAACGCTGCGTTCTAAAACGCAACGTGCGGATGGAATTTGCACAATCTTCATAGATTGTGCTGGGGACGCAGGACACATGCTTTTACGCTGCAGTGCAGAACGCAGCGTAAAAGCATGATAACACGCAACGTGCGCACATAGCCTTGCTCTGATCTAGCACTTGCAGTGCCTCCTCATAGTGCAGCAACTCTACCTTCTCCACTGACCCATGGACAGATTAGTGGTTTTGTTACAACCTCCCCAGATCCCCGCCACCCACCGTGCCATGCACACTTAGTCGTCTGGCTTTATTGTGGCCTTCCTGGCCCCCTTTCTTAACACCCAACCTGCTTTCCCTGCCAGCGCTGCAGAGGGAGGAAGCCTGACCCTCTCACTTTTTTTGCTTGCTTCACATAAACTTCAAGGAAAACCATCAACAGAATAAGAGCTATTGTCTACATTAGGTTTATATGTTACATTTATTTATTTATTTTAATTTGGCTATTTTTTTTTTACCGGATCTATTAAAAATATAAAATTAGTCTTCAATCTATGGACTCTTCACAAACAATTTCATGGTTTGAGTACAATCAGCTTAGATCCTACATTGTTACATGAATGAGGGAGGGACGGCATTATTTACCTGCTCTACCTACTCCATTTGAGGGCTTTTTGTAGGACTCACCACCTTGTCATCTCATTTCTCTGATACACAATTTCTTAAATTAAACATATTGCTCAGCTGATCTCGGCTTTATGCAAACTGAGAAACCAAGTTGGATACTGTCTTCCCAGATGAGGGAACACAATAGGCATACCTATTCACTCACACAATGTCAGTGGCTGGACATGCTCAGGAAAAGAGCTACAAAATTTTGACTAGGTGGTACCAATATATGGCAAAAATGCCCCAAATCTTTCCCTCAGTATCGGATTCACGTGGGTGTCATGGTGCAGAGAAGGGCACTATGACCCATATTTGGTGGGAGTGTGATAGTTAACGCCTTTCTGGGAGAAAGTATTCTATGTATATCATCAGATTTCTGGAGAGAAAATTGCTTCTTCCCCACAGTTAGCCATCTTATCTATGATTCTGGGCTCTATTAAGGCTCAAAAATGTTATTTCCTAAGATTTTGTGATTGCAGCACGTTCAGTGATCCCTAGGCATTGGCGCTCCACAGAGGCTCCCTCTATATCTGAATGGCAGTGTAGCCACATATGGGTCATATGGAAGTTAGCAGCAGAAACTTCTGGCAATAATGACAAATTTGTAAGATTGTGGCAACTCTGGATACTTTATACACTCACATGATTCTCAATCTTCATTTTCATACACTACATGTGCCTTCCTTTTCCTTTTTTTCCACTTCCCTGCATCTCATTTTTCATTACAGACCTATACTTCATCTGTTCCTTTTAGGTAGATAACATTATTATCGTTCCCATGGTAGGTCACATAAAAATATTGTTGAGACAACAAAATGTAAGTAAATCATACCTAGATCTGTTAAGAATGCGAATATGAGTCAGTTTATTTGAAAAGATCAGCCCCCTAGTGGACCCCTCTGTAATGTGGACACCTCTGCTGTTCACTCTTGAATCTCAGTTTGCAGAGATGCTGCTCTGATGATGAAGCATTAATATACATTGTGAAAAATAATAGAGCATCGAACTTCATTCATCGTAGAGCTATAAGCTGCGGCTTGTCATGGATGTACCTTCCAAGGGCAAAATACAAAAAAATATCCAACTTTAATAAGTGGAATTCCATAAATAAAGTGTTAGGTAACTTACCTTTGGATCTGACACATCAAAGGTTCTGCAGGTACTCCTTAAAGAAAACACATGGAAAAATAAATGTAATTGGATTATCACTTCCATTCTATCAGTGTAAAGCATCCATTGGTAATACAAGGGCTGGCGATAAATCTTAGCTTCGAATTATATTACAGCGGTATGTGCAATATTCAGGGGCAGCTCTTCAGAGGGGAGGAATTGAGAAGACACATTTTATTGACTGCTCCTGTTATTATAGAAGAAGTGAAAGGGGAAACTATAGTTCCTGCCTAGAGCAAACTCTTTCTAATCTCCAAAGGGTGAAAGCAGAATACAGGCACTTTTCTCCATGTTATCACACTCCCTACTAGTTATTTAGGATAAGTGACCTCTAATAATTCTTGCCTTGAGAGCTTGTGACTTACCTAAGTTGTGGTCACAACATGGTGCCACGGGACCAGAGTGGCGATGGTAGAAGGTGAAGATGCTGGAGAGTAAGTATAAGATTAGGGGTAGGAACCTTAGATTAAAGGCACCACTCCATCGCTGACTCTCCCCCCGTTGCTGTGGTGCTTTAAAAAAGGCTATGAGTGTGCCCATGATACGGCGTACACCCACCTGCTCAACATTATAGAACAATGATTGAGGTAAATACCTTAGAAAGGAATCACAAGACTTTGGAAAGTAAAAAGAGCATTTATACTGCAAGATAATCATGAATGAGCTGTGTTAATGGGCTGCGGATCACTCGCTGAATCAGCAGAACACTGGTTCATCAGGTAAAATGATCTTTTTTGCAGCATAAAAGATCATCGTTCTCAGAGGTGCATTGTCCTGTGTAGGCAAGACCGCACTGCCGGGAACTATGCGCACCGAGCGATCTACAATGGATCTAGTATAGATTGCGCAGTGTGCATAGTTTGCGTTCATCTAGGCAGGTGTTTACACAACCGCCGATCGGAAAAAGTTTACTGATCGGCGGTTGTATCATAGTGCCAGTCGGTCCGTCGAAGATGATGTTTACTACAAGGTCACCTCAATAGTATGGAGTGAAGTACACATGACAAAAGAGAAAATCTGGACTTAAAAAACAATGAAAGAGCCATCGACTGAATAGTTTCAAAAATACCAGTAAATAAGCACAGTATATAGGGTATACAGTAATAAAGATTCATGTAAATCAAGAACAGAACCTGAAGTGTAAAATAGGTGTAAGACATAAAATGGTCTCTAATACATAGGCTGTAAGTTGATAAGCAATAATACCATATACCCAAATAGTGGACCAGAGAGCAGATGAGCAACAAGAGGACCATTAGGTAATGCCAAGGAGCAAGAGAGTACAACCACATATGTATGGCCAAACAATTTGTGGATAGTCTGGATGAAGTCCATTAGATATACACAATAATTAAGGTTAAAGGGAACCTATCAGGTGCAATATGCATCTAGAACCATGAGCAGTTCTGGGTGCATATTGCTGATCCCTGCCTAACAGGCCCTGTATACACTAGCATAGATAAAGGGATCTTTAGAAAAAGTATTTCTAAAGATCCTTTAGGCCGGTTTCAGACGTCCGTGTTAAATCAGGTACCAGTCATACGCATTGTTATGGTCATACGTGTGTCATACGTGTGACATCCGTGTTTGCATACAGTGCCTACAAGTAGTATTCAACCCCCTGCAGATTTAGCAGGTTTACACATTCGGAATTAACTTGGCATTGTGACATTTGGACTGTAGATCAGCCTGGAAGTGTGAAATGCACTGCAGCAAAAAAGAATGTTATTTCTTTTTTAAATTGTGAAAAGTTTATTCAGAGGGTCATTTATTATTCAACCCCTCAATCCACAAGAATTCTGTTTGGTTCCCCTAAAGTATTAAGAAGTATTTCAGGCACAAAGAACAATGAGCTTCACATGTTTGGATTAATCTCTTTTTCCAGCCTTTTCTGACTAATTAAGACCCTCCCCAAACTTGTGAACAGCACTCATACTTGGTCAACATGGGAAAGACAAAGGAGCATTCCAAGGCCATCAGAGACAAGATCGTGGAGGGTCACAAGGCTGGCAAGGGGTACAAAACCCTTTCCAAGGAGTTGAGCGTACCTGTCTCCACTGTTGGGAGCATCATCCGGAAGTGGAAGGCTTATGGAACTACTGTTAGCCTTCCACGGCCTGGACAGCCTTTGAAAGTTTCCACCCGTGCCGAGGCCAGGCTTGTCCGAAGAGTCAAGGCTAACCCAAGGACAACAAGGAAGGAGCTCCGGGAAGATCTCATGGCAGTGGGGACATTGGTTTCAGTCAATACCATAAGTAACGTACTCCACCGCAATGGTCTCCGTTCCAGACGAGCCCGTAAGGTACCTTTACTTTCAAAGCGTCATGTCAAGGCTTGTCTACAGTTTGCTCATGATCACTTGGAGGACTCTGAGACAGACTGGTTCAAGGTTCTCTGGTCTGATGAGACCAAGATCGAGATCTTTGGTGCCAACCACACACGTGACGTTTGGAGACTGGATGGCACTGCATACGACCCCAAGAATACCATCCCTACAGTCAAGCATGGTGGTGGCAGCATCATGCTGTGGGACTGTTTCTCAGCCAAGGGGCCTGGCCATCTGGTCCGCATCCATGGGAAGATGGATAGCACGGCCTACCTGGAGATTTTGGCCAAGAACCTCCGCTCCTCCATCAAGGATCTTAAGATGGGTCGTCATTTCATCTTCCAACAAGACAAAGACCCAAAGCACACAGCCAAGAAAACCAAGGCCTGATTCAAGAGGGAAAAAATCAAGGTGTTGCAGTGGCCTAGTCAGTCTCCTGACCTTAACCCAATTGAAAACTTGTGGAAGGAGCTCAAGATTAAAGTCCACATGAGACACCCAAAGAACCTAGATAACTTGGGGAAGATCTGCATGGAGCAGTGGCCCAAGATAACTCCAGAGACCTGTGCCGGCCTGATCAGGTCTTATAAAAGATGATTATTAGCTGTAATTGCAAACAAGGGTTATTCCACAAAATATTACACCTAGGGGTTGAATAATAATTGACCCACACTTTTATGTTGAAAATTTATTAAAATTTAACTGAGCAACATAACTTGTTGGTTTGTAAGATTTATGCATCTGTTAATAAATCCTGCTCTTGTTTGAAGTTTGCAGGCTCTAACTTATTTGCATCTTATCAAACCTGCTAAATCTGCAGGGGGTTGAATACTACTTGTAGGCACTGTACGTGTGACAGGTATCGGAGAAAACACAGGTCTGTGAAATAAAAAGATTTTCCATATTTACCTGTTGTCTCCGGCTCTGCTGCCTCCCACTCACGACCACCGCTCATTATATTCATCAATTATTCACCGCACTCAGGAGCTGGAAGCCGGATCAGCGCCGGGCACAGCATCGCAGGGACAGGTGAGTATTCTTCAGTACAGTGACATCCAGGAGGTCATCGGAGTTCCCAATGAACTCTGATGATATCCTGATGAACCCGTGAAGCTGCAGCGCGGGGGTCATCAGAGTTCATTGGGAACTGTGATGAGTCCCCGATGCTGTCCCTGCGATGATCTGGCTTACAGGTTCTCACTACACACACATACACACACACACACAAGTATACACTGAGCACATATACACACATATGTAAACACACATAGCGGACACACATGGATGCACCGAGCACATATACACACATAGCGCACATGCATGTATACACTGTACACACACACACACATACTGCTGTATACTCACCCAGCGATGCGGTCTCCGGCACTGAAGTCCCCACGAATTTGCTGCTTCTAGCTCCACAGAGCCTTGAATATTCAGTGAGGGTCAGGAGCGGCAGCAGAGCCGGAGACATCATCGCTAGATACAGGTAAATATAGAAAATCTTTTTATTAAAAAAAACCCATGTTTTCTCCGGTACATGTCACACTGATGTCACACGGATCACATCAGTGTGCGGTCCGTGTGACACCCGTGCTGCCGGAGAAAAAACGGACACCTCTGCGTGTATGTTTGTGGGGTCATGAGAGGTCACACGGTCCGTGTGAAAACACGGATGTGTGAGTAACAGCAAATAATAGCATGGGTATGTGTGGCATCCGTGTTAAATACAGATGTCACACGTACCTAAAACACGGACGTCTGAAACCGGCCTTAGAAGATCCTTTAGAAGATGCTAAAGAGCTGAAGGACTAGTCACAAGGGCATTAGTTCCTGTGCTCATTCAGCCCTCTTAGCATGTTAGCACGCCCACAGGGGCATACTAACATGCTATTCAATGCCCACTGCCCATCGACATCATCGGCAGTACTGGGCATAGGGTCAGTGCACATAATATGAAGACCAATGCTCCTTTACACCAATTCCACTACCACCCTCTGTTACTCTCCCATCTTTTGAGGTGCACTCCGTACGCATCTACGCCCCCTCCAACTGGCTGTCATTTACCGCCCTCCAGGGCCAGCCACTGCCTTTTTTGACCATTTCACCACCTGGCTACTACACTTCCTTTCCACCGACATCCCCACCATCATCATGGGTGATTTCAATATCCCCATTGACACTTCCCACTCATCTGTCTCCAAACTTCTAACACTTGCTTCCTCCTTCGGCCTCACTCAATGGTCCTCTGCAGCTACTCACAAAGATGGCTACACGCTGGACCTCATCTTCACTCGCCTCTGTTCCCTATCCAACCTCTCAAACTCACCACTTCCACTGTCTGACCACAACTTACTGACATTCTCTTACCTCTCTTCACCAAGTACGCAACCCCCCCTCCACAAACTTTCACACCCTCTCAGAAATTTCAAACACATTGATTTACACGCCCTTTTTCAGTCCCTTCTCCCTCTCAGACATTGCATTTCTACACGATGCAGATGATGCTGCAACTTTATACAACACTACAATCTCTGCAGCTCTGGAATCAGCTGCCCCCATCACACACACCAAAACCCGCATTATCAACAGGCAACCCTGGCACACGAGGCAGACTAAAGAACTAAGACTGGCTTCCAGAATTGCTGAGCGCAGATGGAAGAGGTCTCATTCCACTGAGCATTTCATTGCATATAAAGAGTCCCTGACCAATTTCAAGTCCACACTCACTGCTGCAAAACAAACCTACTTCTCATCCCTCATATCCTCTCTCTCTCACAACCCTAAACAGCTATTCAACAATTTCAATTCTCTCCTCCGTCCTCCAGCATCACCTCCCTCTCCTCTCCTCTCAGCTGAAGACTTTGCCTCTTTCTTCAAGCAGAAGATTGACAATATCAGAGCAAGCTTTGGCCCACAATCACCACAGCCCCTCATCATAGCTACTCAGCCTTCTTCCTCCAAATCCAGCTTCTCCGCCATGACAGAAAACAATCTTACCACTCTACTCTCAAGATCACATCTAACAACCTGTGCACTTGACCCGCTCCCATCGCATCTCATCCCCAACATCACCACAGTCCTCATCCCAGCCCTAACCCATCTCTTCAACCTATCACTAACAACTGGTGTATTCCCTTCATGCTTTAAAAATGCCTCTATTACACCCATCCTCAAAAAGCCCTCCCTTGACCCATCCTCTGTGTCAAACTATCGCCCCATATCCCTTCTCCCATATGCCTCAAAACTACTAGAACAGTATGTCCATCTTGAACTGTCCTCATACCTCTCATCCTGCTCCCTCTTTGACCAGCTACAATCTGGCTTCCGACTGCATCATTCCACTGAAACTGCCCTAACTAAAGTCACTAATGACCTACTAACCGCCAAAGCCAAGCGACACTACTCTATCCTCCTCCTACTGGACCTGTCCTCTGCCTTCAACACAGTAGACCATTCCCTCCTACTACAGATTCTCTCATCTCTGGGCATCACAGACTTGGCCCTATCTTGGATTTCTTCATACCTAACCAACCGAACTTTCAGCGTCTCCCATTCTCACACCACTTCCTCATCTCGCCCCCTATCTGTCGGTGTCCCCCAAGGCTCAGTTCTTGGACCCCTGCTGTTCTCCATCTACACCTTCGGCCTGGGACAGCTCATAGAGTCCCACGGCTTCCAGTATCATCTCTATGCCGATGACACACAGATCTACCTCTCTGGACCTGACATTACCTCTCTACTAACCAAAATCCCACAATGTCTGTCTGCTATTTCATCCTTCTTCTCTGCGCGATTCCTAAAACTCAACATGGACAAAGAAGGGAATTTTGTTACTTACCGTAAATTCCTTTTCTTCTAGCTCTTATTGGGAGACCCAGACGATTGGGGTGTATAGCACTGCCTCCGGAGGCCACACAAAGCAATTACACTAAAAAGTGTAAGGCCCCTCCCCTTCTGGCTATACACCCCCAGTGGGATCACTGGCTCACCAGTTTTAGTGCAAAAGCAAGAAGGAGGAAAGCCAATAACTGGTTTAAACAAATTCACTCCGAGTAACATCGGAGAACTGAAAACCGTTCAACATGAACAACATGTGTACCCGCAAACAAACCAAAAATCCCGAAGGACAACAGGGCAGGTGCTGGGTCTCCCAATAAGAGCTAGAAGAAAAGGAATTTACGGTAAGTAACAAAATTCCCTTCTTCTTCGGCGCTCTATTGGGAGACCCAGACGATTGGGACGTCCAAAAGCTGTCCCAGGGTGGGTAAAGAAATACCTCATGTTAGAGCTGCAAGACAGCCCTCCCCTACGGGGAGGCAACTGCCGCCTGCAGGACTCTTCTACCTAGGCTGGCGTCCGCCGAAGCATAGGTATGCACCTGATAATGTTTGGTGAAAGTGTGCAGACTCGACCAGGTAGCTGCCTGGCACACCTGTTGAGCCGTAGCCTGGTGTCGCAATGCCCAGGACGCACCCACGGCTCTGGTAGAATGGGCCTTTAGCCCTGATGGAACCTGAAGCCCCGCAGAACGGTAGGCTTCAAGAATTGGTTCTTTGATCCATCGAGCCAGGGTGGCCTTAGAAGCCTGCGACCCCTTGCGCTTACCAGCGACAAGGACAAAAAGTGCATCCGAACGGCGCAGGGGCGCTGTGCGGGAAATGTAGATTCTGAGTGCTCTCACCAGATCTAACAAATGTAAATCCTTCTCATACCGATGAACTGCATGAGGACAAAACGAAGGCAAAAAGATATCCTGATTAAGATGAAAAGAGGATACCACCTTCGGGAGAAACTCCTGAATGGGGCGCAGCACTACCTTGTCCTGGTGGAAGACCAGGAAGGGAGCCTTGGAAGACAACGCTGCTAGCTCAGACACTCTCCGAAGAGATGTGATCGCTACCAGAAAAGCCACTTTCTGTGATAGTCTAGAAAGTGAAACCTCCTTCAGAGGCTCGAAGGGCGGCTTCTGGAGGGCAACTAGTACCCTGTTCAGATCCCATGGATCTAACGGCCGCTTGTACGGGGGAACTATATGGCAAACCCCCTGTAGGAACGTGCGCACCTTAGGAAGTCGTGCTAGACGCTTCTGAAAAAAGACGGATAGCGCCGAGACTTGCCCTTTAAGGGAGCCGAGCGACAAACCTTTTTCTAACCCAGATTGGAGGAAAGAAAGAAGGGTAGGTAATGCAAATGGCCAGGGAGACACTCTCTGAGCAGAGCACCAGGATAAGAATATCCTCCACGTTCTGTGGTAGATCTTAGCAGACGTGGGCTTCCTAGCCTGTCTCATGGTGGCAACGACCCCTTGGGATAAGCCTGAAGACGCTAGGATCCAGGACTCAATGGCCACGCAGTCAGGTTGAGGGCCGCAGAATTCCGACGGAAAAACAGCCCTTGGGACAGTAAGTCTGGTCGGTCTGGTAGTGCCCACGGTTGGCCGACCGTGAGATGCCACAGATCCGGATACCACGCCCTCCTCGGCCAGTCTGGAGCGACGAGTATGACGCGGCTGCATTCGGATCTGATCTTGCGTAGCACTCTGGGCAAGAGTGCCAGAGGTGGAAACACATAAGGGAGCCGGAACTGCGACCAATCTTGCACTAGGGCGTCTGCCGCCAGCGCTCTTTGATCGCGAGACCGTGCCATGAATGTTGGGACCTTGTTGTTGTGCCGGGACGCCATTAGATCGACGTCCGGCCTTCCCCATCGGTGACAGATTTCCTGAAACACGTCCGGGTGAAGGGACCATTCCCCTGCGTCCATGGCCTGGCGACTGAGGAAGTCTGCTTCCCAGTTTTCTACGCCGGGGATGTGAACTGCGGATATGGTGGAAGCCGTGGCTTCCACCCACATCATAATGCGCCGGACTTCCTGGAAGGCTTGCCGACTGCGAGTCCCTCCTTGGTGATTGATGTATGCCACCGCTGTGGAGTTGTCCGATTGAATTCGGATCTGCTTCCCTTCCAGCCACTGCTGGAAGGCTAGTAGGGCAAGAAACACTGCTCTGATTTCCAGAACATTGATCTGAAGGCTGGACTCCTGCTGAGTCCACGTACCCTGAGCCCTGTGGTGGAGAAACACTGCTCCCCACCCTGACAGACTCGCGTCTGTCGTGACTACCGCCCAGGACGGTGGTAGGAAGGATCTTCCCTGTGATAACGAGGTGGAAAGGAGCCACCACTGCAGAGAGTCCTTGGCCGTCTGGGAAAGGGAGACTTTCCTGTCCAGGGATGTCGACTTCCCGTCCCATTGGCGGAGAATGTCCCATTGAAGTGGACGCAGATGAAACTGCGCAAACGGAACCGCCTCTATTGCCGCCACCATCTTCCCGAGGAAGTGCATGAGGCGTCTTAAGGAGTGCGACTGACCTTGAAGGAGAGCCTGCACCCCTGTCTGTAGTGACCGCTGCTTGCTCAGCGGAAGCTTCACTATCGCTGAGAGAGTATGAAACTCCATGCCAAGATACGTTAGTGATTGGGTCGGTGACAGATTTGACTTTGGGAAGTTGATGATCCACCCGAACGCCTGGAGAGTCTCCAGTGCAAAATTCAGGCTGAGTTGGCATGCCTCCTGAGAGGGTGCCTTGACCAGTAGATCGTCCAAGTAAGGGATCACAGAGTGTCCGTGAGAGTGCAAGACTGCTACCACTGCTGCCATGATCTTGGTGAACACCCGGGGGGCTGTCGCCAGACCAAATGGCAGAGCCACGAACTGAAGATGTTCGTCTCCTATCACGAAGCGCAGAAAGCGTTGGTGCTCCGTAGCAATCGGCACGTGGAGATAAGCATCTTTGATGTCTATTGATGCTAGGAAATCTCCTTGGGACATTGAGGCAATGACTGAGCGGAGGGATTCCATCCGGAACCGCCTGGCGTTCACATGCTTGTTGAGCAGTTTTAGGTCCAGAACAGGACGGAAGGAGCCGTCCTTTTTTGGAACCACAAAGAGATTGGAGTAAAATCCTCGCCCCCGTTCCAGAGGGGGAACAGGGATCACGACTCCTTCTGCTCTTAGAGAGTCCACCACCTGCAGCAGGGCATCTGCTCGGTTGGGGTGTGGGGAGGTTCTGAAGAACCGAAGTGGAGGCCGAGAACTGAACTCGATTCTGTACCCGCGAGACAAAATGTCTGTTACCCACCGGTCTTTGACCTGTGACAGCCAAATGTCGCAAAAGCGGGAGAGCCTGCCACCGACCGAGGATGCGGAGGGAGGAGGCCGAAAGTCATGAGGTAGCCGCCTTGGAAGCGGTTCCTCCATTTGCTTTCCTGGGGCGTGAGTGAGCCCGCCAGGAATCTGAGCTCCCTTGTCCTTTCTGAGTCCCTTTGGACGAGGAGAATTGGGGTTTGCCCGAGCCTCGAAAGGACCGAAACCTCGACTGCCACTTTTTCTGTTGAGGTTTACTTGCTCTGGGCTGTGGCAAGGAAGAGTCCTTACCCTTGGACTGTTTTATGATTTCAGCCAATGGCTCACCAAACAGTCTGTCCCTAGATAATGGCAAGCTGGTTAAGCATTTTTTGGAACCAGCATCTGCTTTCCAGTCCTTTAACCATAAGGCTCTGCGCAAAACCACAGAATTGGCGGCCGCCATAGAGGTACGGCTCGTAGATTCTAGGACAGCATTGATAGCATAGGTCGCAAACGCAGACATTTGCGAGGTTAGGGACGCCACCTGCGGCACTGCTGGATGCATGATAGCATCCACCTGTGCTAAACCAGCTGAAATAGCTTGTAGTGCCCACACGGCCGCGAATGCTGGAGCAAAGGACGCGCCGATAGCTTCATAGACAGATTTCAACCAAAGGTCCATCTGTCTGTCGTTGGCATCTTTAAGTGAAGCGCCATCCTCTACTGCGACTATGGATCTAGCCGCAAGCTTGGAAATTGGGGGATCCACCTTTGGGCACTGGGTCCAGCGTTTGGCCACTTCAGCGGGAAAAGGATAACGGGTATCCTTAGAACGCTTAGAGAAACGCTTGTCTGGATGAGCGTCGTGCTTCTGGATTGATTCTCTGAAGTCAGAGTGGTCCAAAAAAGCACTTAATTTACGCTTGGGATACAGGAAATGGAACTTCTCCTGCTGTGCAGCTGCCTCCTCTGCAGAAGGGGCTGGGGGAGAAATATCCAACAGCCTATTAATCGCCGATATAAGGTCATTAACCATGGCGTCACCATCAGGGGCATCCAGATTGAGAGGTGCCTCAGGATTAGAATCCTGATCACCGTCCTCAGTCTCATCACAGAGAGATTCTTCTCGCTGAGACCCTGAGCAGTGTGATGACGTCGAGGGTCTTTCCCAGCGAGCTCGCTTAGGCTGCCTGGGACTGTCATCTGAGTCAGAGACTTCAGCTTGTGATGCTTGAGACCCCCTTGAAGTACGGACTAGTTCCAACTGAGGGGGACCAGAGAGCATAGCCACAGCGGTGTCCATGGTCTGAGGAACTGGCCTGGCCTGCAAGGTCTCCAGGATTTTTGTCATAGCCTCAGACATTTTATCAGCAAACACTGCAAAGTCTGTCCCCGTCACCGGGGCAGGGTTCACAGGCGTCTCTGCCTGGGCTACCACCACCATAGGCTCTGGCTGACGAAGTGCCACTGGGACTGAACATTGCACACAATGTGGATCATTGGAGCCTGCCGGTAGATCAGCCCCACATGCAGTACAAACAGTGTACACAGCCCGTGGCTTGGCAGCCTTGCGTTTTGCGGATGACATGTTGCTGCCTCCTCAGAGCAGTACAGGGTGTCCAGCCAAGAAGCGACCTTACAGTGCAACTATCTATATATATATGGTACCAAGAAAAAAGTACACTAATATATCACTGAGGCACTAGTGGGGCCAGCACTACTGTGCAGCTTACCGCCCGCTTAGGAGCGGTGTGTGGTCGCCAGAAATCCCTCTAGTCTGGGTCTCCCAGAGCCTGCTGCCTCTCCCCAGCCAGATCGCATGTGTAATGGCTGCCGGCGTCCTTGTGGAGAGGGGGGGCGGGCCCTGGGCGTACACCGACGAAGAGCGGGAAGTCTGCTTCCCCTTGTGCCTAGTGAGAGGGCTGGAGCATGTAAATAAGGCTCCAGCCCTCGGCGCTGCCTATTGAGCAGCGTCTCTCCCCTACCCTGATTGACAGGGTGGGGGCGGGAACGAAGCGGTGCTAGGCCGCAGAAGCCGGGGGCTAAAGTTAAAAACGCCGCCGCCGTAAAAGCGCGGTCGGCGCAAAGCCCCCGGCGCACCACAAGTCGCAGCTGCGCCGCCGCTCCAGGAGCGGTCGGCGCAGTAGTTCCCAACACACAACGTCACTCAGCAAAGCTGCAGTGACCTAACCCCCAGCGTACAGCGCCACTGTCCCCGGCGCACTACAACGCTCAGCAAGCCCTGAGCGTGTCCGTGCCTGCCGGGGACACAGAGTACCTGAAAGTTGCAGGGCCTTGTCCCTGAACGGCACTCCCGCTCCCAATCCAGCAGGTTCTATGGGTCTGTGGATGGAGCCCGGCCCCAGGGCTTGGGGGCCGGCAAGATCCCACTTCCACAGAGCCCTCCAGGGGATGTGGAAGGAAAACAGCATGTGGGCTCCAGCCTCTGTACCAGCAATAGGTACCTCAACCTTACAAGCACCAACCGCGGGTGAGAAGGGAGCATGCTGGGGGCCCTATATGGGCCCTCTTTTCTTCCATCCGATAGAGCCAGCAGCTACTGCTGACTACAAACAGTGGAGCTATGCGTGGATGTCTGACCTCCTTCGCACAAAGCCGAAAACTGGTGAGCCAGTGATCCCACTGGGGGTGTATAGCCAGAAGGGGAGGGGCCTTACACTTTTTAGTGTAATTGCTTTGTGTGGCCTCCGGAGGCAGTGCTATACACCCCAATCGTCTGGGTCTCCCAATAGAGCGCCGAAGAAACAGAGTTTATTGTCTTTCCTCCTCCTCACTCATCTCCTCCGACAAGCCTTTCCATCAAACTTGATGGTTGCTCACTCTCCCTAGTCTCACAAGCTCGTTGTCTTGGAGTAACCCTCGGCTCTGCTCTATCCTTCAAGCCACACATCCAAGCCCTCTTCAACTCATGCAGATTACAATTCAAAAATATCTCCCGGATCCGTGCTTTCCTTAACCAAGAATCAGCAAAAACATTAGTGCATGCCCTCATCATCTCCCGCCTTGACTACTGCAACCTCCTGCTCCCTGGCCTCCCTTCCAACACTCTTGCACCCCTCCAATCTATCCTAAACTCTGCGGCCCGCTTAATCCACCTCTCCCCTCACTACTCCCCAGCCTCGCCACTCTGCCAATCCCTTCACTGGCTTCCCATCACCCAACGACTCCAGTTCAAAATATTAACCATGACATACAAACCCATGCACAACCTGTCTCCTGCCTACATCTGTGACCTAGTCTCCCGGTACCTACCTGCATGCAACCTCAGATCCTCACAAGATCTCCTTCTCTGCTACTCTCTTATCTCCTCTTCCCACAATCGCGTACAAGATTTCTCCCGTGCATCCCCCATACTCTGGAACGCTCTACCTCAGCACATCAGACTCTCACCTACCGTGGAAAGCTTCAAGAGGAACCTCAAGAGCCACCTCTTCCAACAAGCCTACAACCTACAATAGCCCTCAGTCCAGTAGACCACTGCGCAACCAGCTCTGTCCTCACCTATTGTACCATCACCCATTCCCTGTAGACTGTGAGCCCTCGCGGGCAGGGTCCTCTCTCCACCTATACCAGTCTGTTTTGTACTGTTAATGATTGTTGTACGTATACCCTTTTTCACTTGTAAAGCGCCATGGAATAAATGGCGCTATAATAATAAATAATAATAATAATAAAGTCCTGGCACTTCCGGTCATGCGCACTAGACCAGTTTGAAGCGGAGACGTGTACAACCGGCTTCATAGTGCGTATGACCAGAAGTCTGGGGATCATGCTCACTGAGCTGAAATCCAGCGTCGGGTGCAGTGGCAGCAGAGGTGAGCCACTAGACATTCATTAACATGTTAGTACGCCCGCAAGGTCATGCTTACATGCTAATGGGGACGTCTAACCAAGGGAACTAACGCCCTTGCGACTAGTCCTTGGCCTCATTAGCATATAATGAAGGATCTTTAGAAATACTTTTTCTAAAGATCCCTTTATCTATGCTAGTGTATACAGGGATGGTTAGGCAGGGATTAGCAATATGCACCAAGAACTGCTTATGGTTCTGGATGCATATTGGACCTGACAGGTTCCCTTTAAAGAAACATCTGTTCTTGATGCTGGCATCAGTCGGATGGGCTTAACTGTGGAGTGGAGTAGCAAAGCTCTATTGATTGCATACTGAGTACAGCTGATCCACTTTTATTCATTCAAATAAAGGCGAATGTGCAGTACCTGGCCGTGGCCACTGAACAGAATAGACCATCATTATTAAAGCACTGGACAACCCCCTTTAAGGTAAAGTACATCACTGAGCTTGGGACTCTGAATGACTGTGGTGCACACACTGTTACAACTCCCTGGCATTTGCACTGCAAGCAGGCGGTCATGTGACTGCTTGTATGTGATTTGCACACATGCGGTTACGTGCTGATTAGATGTGTTAGGCTTATCCCAATAAAAGCACGCTGCATACATGATGTCACGTGACCACCCACCCATACCGGGGAATCGTGAGACCATGCACACCGAATGTAGTCAGCATTTAGAAGTCATTAGCAGCTCTTCCCCAAACTCCACCACAAGTCTGCAATGTCATTTCTATAATTGCAGCCAGAATAAGCAGCTGCCAGAGACTTATTTTCAATAATAGACTATAGAATTGTGCAAGTTACAAATCTGTCTCTCCAATCCTAGTTTCCCCTTGGCATCACATTGCTAATGTGTGTTATCGTCTGGTCTGTGACTTTTTCCAAGCTGCAATGGTGGGGTGTAGTGCATTCATTAGCCTATATAATGAAAGTCCATCCCATGGCACTGTGGGGAATACAGTGGAATGATTCCAGACATATCTTAGGAGATGTAATAACCTACTTTTTTGATGCAGCACAAACATGCACCGTTACTCTGTCAGTGACATCGTTCTCGCTGAGACTCCACAATCTGTTCTTCTTTGAAGACTTATCCACAGCAAAGAGGAGCTGCAATGAGAAATAAGGATGCTGGATTGTGATCTACAGTTAAGTCCGAAAATATTTGGGCAGTGACTGAATCTTGTGATTTGGGCTCTGCAAACCACTATTTGGGATTTAAAATGAAACAACTGAGATGTAGATTTTAAGGTTTATTTAAAGGAATAGAAAAAATATCCTATACAACATTTAGAATTGGAACCATTTTTGAACAAAGTCCCCTTATTTTAGAGGCTTCAAATTGTCCTTCTGCACTGTGAAGTAATATCCAATCAAGCTTGCTGCATTCGGTTAAATCTGAGCAGAAAGTATCACCCTGTACTCTCCAGAATTCATCCGGCTGCTTCTGTCTTCAGTCACAACACTAGTGACCCAGCGCCATTGGAAGCCAAGCGTGCCTGGCCATCACACTGCCTCCACCATGTGTTCCAGAGGATGTGGTGAGCTTTGGATCATGAGCCAGTTGAAGCCTCTTCCATATTTTCTTCTTCCCATACTTCTGGTACAGGTTGATCTTAGTTTCATCTGTACTCTGCTGCTTTTCCAGATCTTGGCTGGCTTCTTTAGATGTTTTATTGGCAAAGTTTATTCCGGCCTTTTTATATTTAAGGCTGATTAATGGTTTGCACTTTGTCGTGAACCCTCTGTATTTGCTCTCATGAAGTCTTCTCTTTATGGTAGACTTAGGTTACATGCCCACAACTTGGACATGCTGCGTCCTGGAAGCAGCATGGCCTCTCCTGTGGGGCTACAAGTGTTGTCCACAGCAGACCGCAGCTGCCTGTGTCCACAATCATGTTTCGGGCCTCTGCAGTCTCTCCCTGTTCTTCCTGGAGAGAACACTTGTGACTCCACAGCAATAAATTGACATACTGTGGCTTGGGAAGCTGCATTGCATGTCAGTCTATGCTGCGGGAAAAGCAAGCACAATGGGCATGGGATTTCTAGAAATCTCAACCACTGTGCTTTTACTGTACAATGCAGCGTTTTGGAAGCAGCGATAACACTCTGCATCCAAAACGCTGTGATCCCTCATCGTGGTCCCACAGCCTTAGACACCGGCTTCCTGGAGAGTGTTCTTCACTTGGGTGTATGTTGTGAAGAGATGTTTCTTCACCATGGAAAGGATTCTGCAATCATCCACAATGGGCCTTCGTGGATATCCAGGCCTTTTAGCTTCCCAAGCTTACCAGTGTACTCTTGTGTTCTTTTTTTTTTGCTGACTGTTGATTTGGTTACTTTTAACAATTCTGCTAAAATGCCAAAACCTGTGTCACTGTCCAAAAATTTCCAGACCTAATTGTATACTAAGCTTTTACTGCTATGAGGATCAGATAAAAACAAGCTACATGAAATGTAAAAAAAAAATGGAAAAATTCATTCAAAGAACATGCAACAAGAGTCTCAAATTGCAACTCAGCCCCATTGAAGTGAATGGAGATGAGCTGCAAAACCGTGAGGGGGTTGGAGGTCTACTTACTGAAAAAACACAATTCTGGAGTTTTGATTCCGTTTCTTTTTACGGTGTCTACAATACTGGTTAAAAAATTATATAAGGGATTTTATACAAAAAATCCACAAAGAACCAGCGCTAGATGGGTTTTTTTATATATAATTTTATTAAAGAAAATATTGCTATCCTTGTTCCAAGGCAGGGTATTTAATAATACACAATACACTAAAAAATTTTCTTAGAACCACATATACCAGAAAAAACACAATATAAATAAGTCAGAATTGAAAATACAAATAAAAATAAAGATAGAAATAAAAATATTAATAATAATAAAAATATGAAAGATAAATCAAAAACCACACAAAGGGTTTTGGTATAAACCCGTTTCCTCAGAGGTGATCCGATATTCACAATAATTAATTTCTAACTCAGCTATCGTAATGCCCCGGCCGGTGGCATATACTTGATTTAGTAAAATATTGTGACTGATAGCATATAGGTGTACCACACCACCTCTGACTAATTTGCAAGCCTATTTTGCACACATCAAGCTTTGCACAAAATGTTGTAGAAATCAGAAACCCTCAATCCCCAATGTGATGTCAGTGGGATTTGCCAGCAGATTTTGATCTGTAGTAATATAAACCTGATTCCTCCGTTAGATAAACTGAAGTTGTTGTCAATGCAGGATTAACTTGTTAAATTTTCCAAGCACCTACTTGGAAGCATGTGGTCGTGAACAATACAGGTTGTGGAGGAGATGTCAGGTTACCACAAACCCCTTAGTTAGAGTCTCTAGACCACTTTACGGTGCCACAACTAAGCGGTCCCGTATTGTCCCAGTTCCCCAGCAGCTAGGTACAGTCGCTGGAAGCACCGATTATTTGCTGCAAATATAATGTGTGATCAGCAGTTTTACTCAACCTCTCCAGCGGGCAGTCCGATCTGTGTCCAGTGTGAGCTGAATGTGTCCACACACCGAGGGAGTTTACTTGGCAAGCTGTCACTACACAGGTAAAGCAGACAGTGCAAGATTCCAATCCAGTCCACTTCCAATGTGAACAATGAGTAGCCGTAGAGGGCACCACTGGAGGATGGTTGCAAGCAAGAATAACAGCGGTAACTTCTCAACCTTTTCAGCAGACAGTCCGGACCGTGTCCTTTAGAGGCTGACTAGTGCTGCACAAGGGAGAGGTTGTTTGACAGAGTATCACCACACAGGTGGAGTAGGCAAAGCAGAGTCTTAATCCGACGCGCGTTTCGGGGGCGTGCACCGGCCCCCTTCCTCAAGGATGACTGGGCTATTGCCTAGGGCGCTATTTATGCGCATATTAAATTACTTAAAAAAAAAAAAATTATTTTAAGAGAACATCATAAATGGTATAAATTTGCTATAATAAGTTTCTTATATTCAAAGACACTCTTGGACCAGTGATACACTAATTTTAAGGTGTGTTACATATATACATATTTATCCATATCCATTTTTTTTTTTTTTCTTCTTTTTTTTTTTTTTTTTTCTTTCTTCTCTTCTCTTTTCTTTTCTCTTTCCTTTGTATCAATACCAGTATCTTTAATTCTTCTGCCTATTTTTATATATAAAACTATAAATTAATTAAAAGCAAACAGTTCAATGTCATTATTGAGTCCATATGGTTTTAAAGTATTCAATTCAAAAATCCATTGGCTCTCTGCTCGTGACATTTTTTTAATAAAATCGCCACCCCTCCAGTCCTTTGTTATTTTTTGCACACCCCATACTTCGGATCCCTTAAAAGACCCTCCATGTTTTAACGCATAATGTCTGGATAGGGGGTGTTTAGTACATTTATTTTTAACATTCACATTGGAAGTGGACTGGATTGGAATCTTGCACTGTCTGCTTTACCTGTGTAGTGACAGCTTGCCAAGTAAACTCCCTCGGTGTGTGGACACATTCAGCTCACACTGGACACAGATCGGACTGCCCGCTGGAGAGGTTGAGTAAAACTGCTGATCACACATTATATTTGCAGCAAATAATCGGTGCTTCCAGCGACTGTACCTAGCTGCTGGGGAACTGGGACAATACGGGACCGCTTAGTTGTGGCACCGTAAAGTGGTCTAGAGACTCTAACTAAGGGGTTTGTGGTAACCTGACATCTCCTCCACAACCTGTATTGTTCACGACCACATGCTTCCAAGTAGGTGCTTGGAAAATTTAACAAGTTAATCCTGCATTGACAACAACTTCAGTTTATCTAACGGAGGAATCAGGTTTATATTACTACAGATCAAAATCTGCTGGCAAATCCCACTGACATCACATTGGGGATTGAGGGTTTCTGATTTCTACAACATTTTGTGCAAAGCTTGATGTGTGCAAAATAGGCTTGCAAATTAGTCAGAGGTGGTGTGGTACACCTATATGCTATCAGTCACAATATTTTACTAAATCAAGTATATGCCACCGGCCGGGGCATTACGATAGCTGAGTTAGAAATTAATTATTGTGAATATCGGATCACCTCTGAGGAAACGGGTTTATACCAAAACCCTTTGTGTGGTTTTTTATTTATCTTTCATATTTTTATTATTATTAATATTTTTATTTCTATCTTTATTTTTATTTGTATTTTCAATTCTGACTTATTTATATTGTGTTTTTTCTGGTATATGTGGTTCTAAGAAAATTTTTTAGTGTATTGTGTATTATTAAATACCCTGCCTTGGAACAAGGATAGCAATATTTTCTTTAATAAAATTATATATAAAAAAACCCATCTAGCGCTGGTTCTTTGTGGATTTTTTGTATAAAATCCCTTATATAATTTATTAAAACCTGGCTAAGTAAAGGGGTGTCTTTGCCAATAGAACCAAGCTGCAAGAATATAGCAGGTTTTTTTCAGGGTTAAGCGCTGCCATTTGCCTGCAGGCACTTTAGAATATATTTCATTAACCCCTTGTGGCTATCTGCTAACCCACAACACGTGCTATCCTTGTCCAGGCTTTGTTGTATATACTCCCGCGTAGGTCAAAATGGGGGATTTGTGGGAAAACCGCAAAGACAGGATTTTTAAAGTGCAAAGGTTTTTTGGTTATGCGGAAAAGCCACAATTAAACACTGTTAATGGTCCGGATATTTCTATAATTAAAAAGAAACTTAGGGAATTAGAACAATTACTTTTAAAAGAGATGAGAGATTTATGGGAAGTAGCTACTCTTGAAAGGTATCTGGAAGCCGATATTATACCTAAAGGATTACTGGTTAGTAAAGCCCTATCAGGAGATATAGGAGATCGCCAAACCCTTTTAGAATGGGATGAACTTTTTAAAGATTTCTCTAGACAGGCAGTCCAATTCATTATTGATAAAAGAAAAAAACAACTTATACTAAATAAAAGTCGAATTCTTCAACTATTTGATGAAATAAAACCCCATAAAAATAATTACGAAATATCTAATCTGTCTAAAAATATATTAAAACGGATACAAAACAAAGAAAAAGAAATTATTGAGAAAAAAGAAAGAAAATATGGGAGAGACTTGGGCTTATCCGCTCTGTCGGGTAGGAGAAGTTCCACCATGCCCCAGACTCATTTGGATAAATCAAGTAGATATGATGGAAGGGATCCATTAGAACTTAACCAATTTGAAGTCATAGATCAAATTGAATGCACCCCTGATGCAGGATCCATGGAAGAGGAAGAAGTTTTTTCCGTATATGAAACTTCCATGGAACAACTAACCCAAAATTTGTTACTAGATTCTGCTAGTACACCGAATTTGGCAAACACCCCCCAAACAAACACGGGTTTGCATGAACAAGCAATAGGTGGTAGAAGTTCAAACGACACTCCCATTTTGGAAGTACCTATAGACCCTGGGAGTAGTATGAATGAACCCTCCACGTCTTTAAGAGGTAGGTCTATTTTGCCAGAAACTAACAATAATAATACGCCTGTCAACTCAAGAATTAAACCTACACAATCTCGACCCCAGAGATTTAATAGGAGATATGTTAGTATTAATCCTGGACGCCCCAAATCAACACGGAACACTACCACCCTGGATTTTTTCAGGGTAGGAAAAAGGAATACAAAAGAGGGTGTAGGGGAGGGAAACGCACCAAAAAGAAAATAAATAGTCAACTAGAAGAGAATCAACAATCACAAAAAATCTTTAATCTCAGTCATCATCAATTAACCATTAATGAAACCTCTTTATTACGAAAAGGGCTAAAATTTGCACCCTCTGTGGGCCTCAACAGGTTCCAAGCTTTCATTGGGGTGAAACAATTCATGAGAAAACTGGCCCTAAAAAAACATTTTTTGAAAAACCCTGTGGTCAAAAATATGACGAACCCGATAGATTCGACTAATGTAACTAATCAAACTACTGACCTTAAATGTCAGTCTAACTTTCACCCAATAAATGAATATTCGGACTCTTTTTTCACTTTTCAAAAATGTGTAGTGAACGACATTAGACGGTTGAAAAACCCGACGCAATGTGGAAATCGGAAGAACAACTTAACAATGGGGGAAATAACAGCAATAAAAAACTTGCAAAAAAATGGGAATATAATAATACGCCCGGCAGACAAGGGAGGGGGCATAGTCGTGATGGACATGGGTGACTATGAGAAAGAATCAGCTCGCCTATTAGGGGATAGGTCAACGTATGCTATGTTGACCTCTGACCCTACAAATACCTATATAGAGGAACTTAATTCCCTAGTCAAGAGAGGTCTTGACAGGGGAATTTTAAACAAAAATGAAGCATCTTACATTAGGAACCAGACCCCCAGACTAGCTGTCTTCTACCATGTACCTAAAATTCACAAGACAATGCAAAACCCCCCAGGACGCCCTATTATATCGGGTATTGGCTGTCTGACAGCCAACCTATCAAGGTATATAGATATTCATCTTCAAAAGTGCGTTCCACTATTACCTGCCTTTTTGAAAGATAGCACCCAAGTGTTGCAGCTCTTACAAGAAGTAAAATGGGAGCAAAATTATATTTTGGGGTCCATTGACGTCACCTCACTGTATACCTCTATTGAGCATCTAAAGGGCTGCGAAGCCTCAAAACATTTTCTAACCAAGTCCGGATTATTTCCCCAAATGCAGATTGACTACTTGGAGGAATGTATTTTGTTTATATTAAATCATAATTATTTTCGATATGGGGTCCAATACTTTTTGCAAAAGTGGGGGACAGCCATGGGGACCAGGTTCGCCCCAAGCTACGCCAACCTCTATATGGGGAGGTGGGAGGAAGACACCATATACCCTGGGGGCGTGCTTCGGGAGAACCTGGTCCTCTGGCGTCGCTTCATTGATGATGTCCTTTTCATTTGGTCAGGTGACAGTCAGTCACTTCATGAGTTCTTGGCAGGTCTAAACGTAAATGAGTATCACCTTAAGTTCACCCATACAGTGAGTGCCACAATGATTAATTTTCTTGATCTAAATATTTTTCTACCATAAACCTACTGATACAAATAGTTATATATCATTGAGGAGTTGCCATCTTCCAAGTTGGCTCTTAAATGTTCAAAAAGCCAATATATCAGAGCATACAGAAACTGCAGTAAACAAGAAGATTTTGAGATGGAAGCGGGTGCACTAACAAAGAAATTTGTCCAGAAAGGATATAGGGGGGAGTTTCTGAAGGATGCGTATGCACAGACGAAATGATAGAAAGAAAAAATTTACTTCAAAGTAAACAAGTCGCACCCATCTCCCCTAAATCCAATGATTTTAATATCCCCATAATTCTCCAATACACTGCACAAGTAAGAATCTTTAAAAACATTGTTAAAAAGTATTGGAACCTCTTGAAAGAGGACAAAATAATAGGGGAATTTCTGCCCACTAATCCAAAATTTATATATAGAAAGGCCAACAACATTGGCAATTTAGTGGCACCCACTATACGTAATTTTACAGTACCCAAAAAAATAGGAATGTTAGACTTGAAAGGCTATTTTCCATGCAAAAGGTGTATAGTGTGTAAAAACACAAAGAATATCACACGAAAATCCTTTGTACAGGGACAGTCAGAAATTATGATTAAAGAATTCATCACATGTCAATCAAAGGGAGTTGTATATTGCATTCAATGTCCTTGTCAGAAAAATACATTGGGAGAACTATTAGACCCCTATGGAAAAGGGTGGGTGAACACATTCGAAATGTTAAAAATAAATGTACTAAACACCCCCTATCCAGACATTATGCGTTAAAACATGGAGGTCTTTTAAGGGATCCGAAGTATGGGGTGTGCAAAAAATAACAAAGGACTGGAGGGGTGGCGATTTTATTAAAAAAATGTCACGAGCAGAGAGCCAATGGATTTTTGAATTGAAATACTTTAAAACCATATGGACTCAATAATGACATTGAACTGTTTGCTTTTAATTAATTATAGTTTTATATATAAAAATAGGCAGAAGAATTAAAGATACTGGTATTGATACAAAGGAAAGAGAAAAGAAAAGAGAAGAGAAGAAAGAAAAAAAAAAAAAAAAAAAATGGATATGGATAAATATGTATATATGTAACACACCTTAAAATTAGTGTATCACTGGTCCAAGAGTGTCTTTGAATATAAGAAACTTATTATAGCAAATTTATACCATTTATGATGTTCTCTTAACCCCTTCACCCCCGGCCACTAAAACACCCTAATGACCGGGCCATTTTTTGCAATTCTGACCAGTGTCACTTTGACAGGTTATAACTCTGGAACGCTTCAACGGATCCTGGCGATTCTGAGATTGTTTTTTCGTGACATATTGTGCTTCATGTCAGTGGTAAATTTAGGCCGATATTTTTTGCGTTTATTTGTGAAAATTTAGGAAATTTGGCGAAAATTTTGAAAATTTCGCAATTTTCAAACTTTGAAAATTTATGCCCATAAATCTGTGAGATATGTCACACAAAATAGTTACTAAATAACATTTCCCCACTTGTGTACTTTACATCAGCGCAATTTTCGAAACAAATTTTTTTCCGTTAGGAAGTTAGAAGGGGTCAAAGGTCATCAGCAAATTCTCATTTTTCCAACAAAATTTACAAAATAATTTTTTTAGGGACCACATTACATTTGAGGTGACTTTGAGAGGCCTAGGTGACAGAAAATACCCAAAAGTGACCCCATTCTAAAAACTACACCCCCTCACACTGCTCAAAACCACATCCAATAAGTTTATTAACCCTTTAGGTGCTTCACAGGAACCAAAGCAATGTGGAAGGAAAAAATGAAAATTTTACTTTTTAACACAAAAATGTTACTTTAGCCATAAAATTTTCATTTTTACAAGGGAGAAAAGAGAAAGTACACAATACAATTTATTGTGCATGTTCTCCTGAGTACGCTGATACCCCATATGTGGTAAAAATCAATTGTTTGGGCGCACGGCAGAGCTCGGAAGGGAAGGAGCGCCATTTGAATTTTTGAACGCAAAAATTAGCTGCACTCATTAGCAGACGCCATGTCGGGTTTGAAGACCCCCTGAGGTGCCTAACCCCCCCCCCCCCCCTGGCGCCCTCCCCCCCCACCCCCCCCGTGCCCCCCCCCCCCATTTTGGAAACTAGAGCCCTCAAATAATTTTTCTAGATGTTTGGTGAGCACTTTGAACCCCTGGGGGCTTCACATAAGTTTATAGCGTTGAGCCGTGAAAAGAAAAAAATTTTTTTTTACCACAAAACGGTTGCTTCAACTAGGTAGCTTTTTTTTTCACAAGGGTAACAGGAAAAAATGCACCATAAAATGTATTGTGCATTTTCTCCTGAGTACGCAGATACCTCATATGTGGTGGAAATCAAATGTTTGGACACACAGCAGTGCTCGGAAGGCAAGGAGCGCCATTTGAATTTTTGAGTGGCAAAATTAGCTGCACCTGTTAGCGGACGCCATGTCGGGTTTGAAGACCCCCCTGAGGTGCCTAAACAATGGAGCTCCCCCACAAGTGACCCCATTTTGGAAACTAGAGCCCTCAAATAATTGTTCTAGATGTTTGGTGAGCACTTTGAACCCCTGGGGGCTTCACAGAAGTTTATAGCGTTGAGCCGTGAAAAGAAAAAAAAATTTTTTTTACAACAAAACGGTTGCTTCAACTAGGTAGCTTTTTTTTTCACAAGGGTAACAGGAAAAAATGCACCATAAAATGTATTGTGCATTTTCCTCCTGAATACGCAGATACCTCATATGTGGTGGAAATCAATCTTTGGACACACGGCAGTGCTCGGAAGGCAAGGAGCGCCATTTGAATTTTTGAATGCAAAATTAGCTGCACTCATTAGCGGACGCCATGTCGGGTTTGAAGACCCCCTGAGGTGCCTAAACAATGGAGCTCCCCCACAAGTCACCCCATTTTGGAACTAGAGCCCTCAAATAATTTTTCTAGATGTTTGGTGAGCACTTTGAACACTTGGGGGCTTCACAGAAGTTTATAGCGTTGAGCCGTGAAAAGAAAAAAAATTTTTTTTACCACAAAACGGTTGCTTCAACTAGGTAGCTTTTTTTTTCACAAGGCTATCAGGAAAAAATGCACCATAAAATGTATTGTGCATTTTCTCCTGAGTACGCAGATACCTCATATGTGGTGGAAAGTAATTGTTTGGGCGCATGGCGGGGCTCAGAAGAGAAGGAGCGCCATTTGACAGCAAAATTGGTTGGAATCATTAGCGGACGCCATGTCACGTTTGGAGACCCCCTATGGTGCCTAAACAGTGGAGCTCCCCCACAAGTCACCCCATTTTGGAAACTAGAGCCCTCAAATAATTTTTCTAGATGTTTGATGTGCACTTTGAACACCTGGGGGCTTCACAGAAGTTTATAGCGTTGAGCCGTGAAAAGAAAAATTTTTTTTTTTACCACAAAACAGTTGCTTCAACTAGGTAGCTTTTTTTTTCACAAGGGTAACAGGAAAAAATGCACCATAAAATGTATTGTGCAATTTCTCCTGAGTACGCAGATACCTCATATGTGGTGGAAAGTAATTGTTTGGGCGCATGGCGGGGCTCAGAAGAGAAGGAGCGCCATTTGACAGCAAAATTGGTTTGAATCATTAGCGGACGCCATGTCACGTTTGGAGACCCCCTATGGTGCCTAAACAGTGGAGCTCCCCCACAAGTGACACCATTTTGGAAACTAGAGCCCTCAAATAATTTTTCTAGATGTTTGATGTGCACTTTGAACACCTGGGGGCTTCACAGAAGTTTATAGCGTTGAGCCGTGAAAAGAAAAATTTTTTTTTTTACCACAAAACGGTTGCTTCAACTAGGTAGCTTTTTTTTTCACAAGGGTAACAGGAAAAAATGCACCATAAAATGTATTGTGCATTTTCTCCTGAGTACGCAGATACCTCATATGTGGTGGAAATAAATTGTTTGAGCGCATGGCGGGGCTCAGAAGAGAAGGAGCGCCATTTGACTTTTCAAACGCACAGACGCAGTGCACTGATCGGCCGCTGCAGGACGCACGGTCGGATGCGATAAAAAAAAGCGTCGGGGATACGTAAAAAAAAAAAAAAGTCACGCCAAAAATTGACCATGGATGCAGATCCGTTATGTGCATCCCTGATCAGTGCTTGGTGGGACGCACGGACGGATGCGATACAAAAAGCGTCGCAAATACGGAAAAAAGTCACGCCAAAAATTGACCATGGATGCCGATCCGTTATGTGCATCCCTGATCAGCGCTTGGCGGGACGCACGGATGGATGTGATACAAAAAGCGTCGGGGATACGGAAAAAAAAAAGTCACGCCAAAAATTGAGCAGGGATGCCGATCCGTTATCTGCATCCCTGATCAGCGCTTGGCGGGACGCACAGACGGATGCGATACAAAAAGCGTCGGGGATACGGAAAAAAAAGTCACGCCAAAAATTGAGCAGGGATGCCGATCCGTTATCTGCATCCCTGTTCAGCGCTTGGCGGGACGCACGGACGGATGCGATACAAAAAGCGTCGGGGATACGGAAAAAAAAAAAAAAAGTCACGCCAAAAATTGAGCAGGGATGCCGATCCGTTATCTGCATCCCTGATCAGCGCTTGGCGGGACGCACGGACGGATGAGGTGTAAAAATGGACAGGGGATACGGAAAAAAAAAAAAAAAAGTTATACTCACAGTACCCAGAGGACTAGCAGGAGGAACACTGACCAGAAGAGCTGCAGAGGAATAGATGGCAGAGAGATGGACAGCTTTACAGGAGCAGCAGGCAGATCAGCAGAATGCCCAGGAAGGACCCAGCGATGGACGCAGATGTGATCAGGCCGGTGAAGACAGGTAAGAGGACGTCGGGGGAGAGCAGAGGGGGAGAGGGGGGGGGAGTGAGAGCAGAGAGGGGGGGGGGAAGCAGAGGGGGAGGGGGGTAGAGCAGAGGGGGAGACCGGAGAGGGAGCTGCAGAACAGAGATAATGGGGGAGGCAGTCAGATCGTGGGGGGAGCAGATCGGGATGTCGGGGGGGGGGGGGGGGGGGTTGGGGGGGAGCAGATCGCGGGGGGGGCACGGCAGGGGCTACCATGGCAGCGCGCAGGGGCACCACGGGAGCGCGCAGGGGCACCACGGGAGCGCGCACGGGCTGGCTGCAAAGTGAGCACAGTACTCACGTGCAGCAGCGGTGACAGCTAGGGCGGCGGCGGCGGCAGCAGCGGCGGTGGCGTGGTACCACAAGTACCAGCCACTGCACGCTGCAGACATGTTGGGGGAGGGCTCGCAGGCCAGCACAGGCCTGGGGAGGGCGGCCACCGGCAAATCACACCGCCCCACTGCACACTGATTGGAGCGATTGCGCGTCATAGCACGATCGCTCCAATCAGTGCTGCAGGGGCTGGGGGAGACATGTTTGAGGTCCACCTATGATATGCTGCAGCAGCTGCGGCATCTCATAGCTGGATCTCACAGGATCGCACTAATTCGGGCATTATTTTTGCCGAAATTAGTGCGATCGATGTGGTTGGCGGTTCAGATTTGAACAGCCAATCACATCGATCGTCGATAGGGGGTGGCGATGCCGCCCCCCCTAGGGTCAAGCAAAGGTCCCCTGCTGTAAGAAACAGCAGGGGACATCATTTGAAAGCCGTTGCTATGGCCACGGCAATCAAATGAAGTTTAGGCAGTAAAATTACGTCCCTGGTCGTTAAGTCACGTTAAAATAGGACGTAATTTTACTGCCCGCGGTCGTGAAGGGGTTAAAATAATTTTTTTTTTTTTTTTTAAGTAATTTAATATGCGCATAAATAGCGCCCTAGGCAATAGCCCAGTCATCCTTGAGGAAGGGGGCCGGTGCACGCCCCCGAAACGCGCGTCGGATTAAGACTCTGCTTTGCCTACTCCACCTGTGTGGTGATACTCTGTCAAACAACCTCTCCCTTGTGCAGCACTAGTCAGCCTCTAAAGGACACGGTCCGGACTGTCTGCTGAAAAGGTTGAGAAGTTACCGCTGTTATTCTTGCTTGCAACCATCCTCCAGTGGTGCCCTCTACGGCTACTCATTGTTCACATTGGAAGTGGACTGGATTGGAATCTTGCACTGTCTGCTTTACCTGTGTAGTGACAGCTTGCCAAGTAAACTCCCTCGGTGTGTGGACACATTCAGCTCACACTGGACACAGATCGGACTGCCCGCTGGAGAGGTTGAGTAAAACTGCTGATCACACATTATATTTGCAGCAAATAATCGGTGCTTCCAGCGACTGTACCTAGCTGCTGGGGAACTGGGACAATACGGGACCGCTTAGTTGTGGCACCGTAAAGTGGTCTAGAGACTCTAACTAAGGGGTTTGTGGTAACCTGACATCTCCTCCACAACCTGTATTGTTCACGACCACATGCTTCCAAGTAGGTGCTTGGAAAATTTAACAAGTTAATCCTGCATTGACAACAACTTCAGTTTATCTAACGGAGGAATCAGGTTTATATTACTACAGATCAAAATCTGCTGGCAAATCCCACTGACATCACATTGGGGATTGAGGGTTTCTGATTTCTACAACATTTTGTGCAAAGCTTGATGTGTGCAAAATAGGCTTGCAAATTAGTCAGAGGTGGTGTGGTACACCTATATGCTATCAGTCACAATATTTTACTAAATCAAGTATATGCCACCGGCCGGGGCATTACGATAGCTGAGTTAGAAATTAATTATTGTGAATATCGGATCACCTCTGAGGAAACGGGTTTATACCAAAACCCTTTGTGTGGTTTTTGATTTATCTTTCATATTTTTATTATTATTAATATTTTTATTTCTATCTTTATTTTTATTTGTATTTTCAATTCTGACTTATTTATATTGTGTTTTTTCTGGTATATGTGGTTCTAAGAAAATTTTTTAGTGTATTGTGTATTATTAAATACCCTGCCTTGGAACAAGGATAGCAATATTTTCTTTAATAAAATTATATATAAAAAAACCCATCTAGCGCTGGTTCTTTGTGGATTTTTTGTATAAAATCCCTTATATAATTTATTAAAACCTGGCTAAGTAAAGGGGTGTCTTTGCCAATAGAACCAAGCTGCAAGAATATAGCAGGTTTTTTTCAGGGTTAAGCGCTGCCATTTGCCTGCAGGCACTTTAGAATAACTGGTTAAAAAATGTTATATTTTGGTAGACCACACTTCCATGGACGCACCAATAGCAAATATGTAGTCCTTCATATTCATGAGCCTCCCTCACTGGTTGGCAGCATTCTGTTTAAACTTTGCATAGGCAGAAAGCTGCCAATCAGCGGTGAGGATGAACTACATATTTATTATTGGTGCGATCATGGAATATAAAATTACTGAACGGGTACTTTAAACGTCGTAAAGCAAAAGGGAATCAAAATGTCAGACTTGTGGGTTTTTAGTAATCACACCTCCCTAAAAAATGCAATAAAAAAGTTTTCAAAATATCATATGTATTTCAATATTTCAGTTTACAAAGTTATGATTTTTTTTACCATATAAATAATGATGCAGGTTTGGTATGGACATAATTGTATTAACCTGGAGAATTCATTGTCATGATCCAGGACGGGTATTTCCTGCTCCAGAGTTTCCTGACCCGGCCTGGTCATGTCAGCGGTTAACTCCCATCAGTCTCAATTTTGGTTTAAGGAGACACTATATCTGGTCGCTGTACATGTATTCCTGTGCTGGTTATAGTTCTGCTCTGCAGCCTGTGACTGGCTCTGGTGAGATTTCCTGTTTGATCTGACTCCTGGTTACCGTGCCCTGACCTGTAACCTCCCCCGTTTGTCCATCTGTCCCAGTCCCTGACTTCCCGCTCCTGTCAGTTGTTTACCCATCCTGGTTCATCCTCCTTCCCGTGTTTGTGTCTCCTCACCCTCCGGTCCTGTCTTCCATTCCCTGTGCCCTTTGTGTTTCCCTTTGCATATCTGATCTCCCGGCATCCGACTTCAGTTATGTTTTCTGACCTGATCTTGAGCCTCCCTCTGCAGTGACTTGATTTCCCAGCTAGACCCTGACTGCTGGACTACTCTATTGCCTCCTGGTGGTTCGCCTGTAAACTGCCTGCTGAAGTTACTCTGCTGTACATCAGCCTCCTTTCTGTTACATTGTTACTTTGACTCTCCTTCACGACTTTGCTGCCACCTAGTGGGGAATATGCTGTACTATGTCTTACCAGCCCTTTGTACACCGTGAGATTCATGATGTCAGGTCATTTTTGGCATCAAACAAACACCATGAAAACAAAACCCAAAAAACAATGGCAGAATTGCATTTTTTCCCACTATTTCATCTCACTTGGAATTTTGCCATTTTCCACTACAATGAATGATAAAGTCACTGAAAACTCTTCCATACTCTGGGAGATCACCCCTTGGCGCAATTCTGGGCCACTCACAGCATCAGTGCATTAGGTGATCTTTTTGTTCCGGGAACCACAACCTTCAAGTCCTTTGAACAAGTCCAGATTGAATATAATGTTCCAAGATCACAGTTTTTTAGATACCTGCAGATTCGCACAGCGATTCAATCCCACATACAGAAAATTGGAGTGAGGAAATTGATATCATCACTTCCTATGATAGGTATTCTAAAATCACAAGGACCTCGAGGCCTCATCTCAGCTATATATACTTACCTGTTGTCGGTGGGGGTGGAGTCGGACCCCTTGCCAGCCCAGGATAGATGGAAATCTCTAATTCCCTCTCTACAGGGAGAGGAATGGGAAGAGATATTGGAATCTCCGACTGCGGTATCCCCGTCGGTTAATAACAAGTTGATTCAATGCTACATTGTCCACCAGGCATTCCTTACTCCAACTCGATTATTTAGTATGGGCCGTTCTCGTACATCGGAGTGCCCGAGGTGTCATCTCTCAGGGGCAAATTTCATACATATGATCTGGAGCTGTCCTAATATATCTTCGTACTGGCGGGGAGTGACATCTCTGCTGACATCGATTGTGTCGATTCCTGTTTTGTGTGACCCTTTGATATGCCTGTTTGGGGTGGTGGAGGAAGAGTCCTGGGATCATTACATGACAATATTCCTCAGAGAGGCATTGTTTCTGGCTAGGAAATTAATAGCTCTGAGGTGGATGGGAGATTTGAATCCAACTGTGCGGTCCTGGGTTAAACTAGTCAATGCAACCAAAGTCTATGAGTGGGTGGTATATTATAATAGGGGGTGCCCGGGAATATTTAACAAAATCTGGGGTTTGTGGAATTCTTCTCCAGACACACTTGCGGAGGTTTGAGGGAGATTATGCGGATAATGGTGGTTCCCGCTAGATGTTGGGATATGAAACACTGTCCAATGTAATATTGAGATATAATAATGCAATGTGGCTGTTGTTGTTGTTCTTTCTTTTCTCTTTTTTCTCTTCCTTTTTCTATCTTGTTTTCAAAATATGGTCATGCTGATAGTTAGAGCTGTTCTTATGCTCAATATAAATTTAGATATATATGCAAATGATAAGAAGTTTGGATAATAACATTGTTCTATGTTAAGTGCTAAAGATATTATGGACTTTATATGACTGTTCATTGTTATATTTAAATATTACTATCTATATACTGAGCTATCTTTATATGGCAAATGTCAGTTGTACCATGTTTGAAATTGTTAATAAAACGAAGTTAAAAAAAAAAAAAGTCACTGAAAACTACGACGTGTTCTGCAAATACAGGCAGTCATACAGCTATGTGGACGGAGGGGAAAAAAAATACAAAAAAGAAAATTATCTGCAATGTGTGAAAGGTGATTTTCCCCACATGATATTTATGGAATAATTAATGACTTAAATGAATTAATTATGGAATAATTAATGCTAATAATAATTAATGATAATGATAATAATTAATGACTAGAGAGTTTTAATGATAAGACCTACCAGCTTACCTTTCGTAAAGTATTTTGAGACTCCTTTGAAAGCTCTGGAGATGTTATAAGAAATACGCCAATAACCATAAGGCCTCCAGGAAGCATCCGATTTACCTAAAAAGGCAGAATATTAACAGTATCCAGTCAGATAAGTTGTAATCTTTTTATCAGTCTTTCTCGGTTTATTTTCTTGTCTACGATATTCTCAAAGTGTTGTTCTGTGTGGATTATGGACGTTCAGCTGATATTTTCTAGACTTTTTTTTAGTCTTTCAAAATGTGTTTAGCAATAGATCCATCACATGGAATTCCAACATGCGGGGTCTTTCTATACTTTTGACATTGGGGATACTTGGGCGGCTTCCATACGTATTATATTGACTCCTGACTTTGATCTAATATGTATGTTCATCTGAAGACGGACTTCAAATTAGGGTAATTTTTTTTTTTCTAGCTGATCCAGATATGTTAAAACGGATCACAAATACAACCCTAAATCCAAAAACAAAACAAGATTGCAATGATATGGAAATATAGCAATATTTTATTCACAACAGAACATCGAACACAGATAAAAGATTGGACAGTTTTAATTTTTAAAAAATTACCTAAAAATTTATGGCAGCAACACATCTCGAAAAAGTTGGGACATGGTTAACAAAAAAACAAGAAAATGAAGTGTCACTAATAAAAAAATACCTGGAGGGTGAATTTTTAACTAAAGTCCCCGTTACACACAACGACTAAATAACGATAAATCACAAGGGTCATGGATTCCGTGATGCACATCCGGCATTGTTAGCGACGTCGTTGTGTGTGACACCAACGAACGGCCGTTAACGATGGAAAATACTCACCAAATCGTCCATTGCTGACACGTCATTCGTTTTCAAAAAATCGTTGATTGTTGATCTCACAGGTTGTTCGTCGTTCCCAAGGCAGCACACAACGCTACGTGTGACACCTCGGAAACGACGAACTGCAGATTACCTGCGGCCGCCGGCAATGAGAAAGGAAGGAGGTGGGCGGGATGTTACGGCCGCTAATCTCCGCCCCTCCGCTTCTATTGGGTGGCCGCTTAGTGACGCCCCTGTGACGCCGCACGAACCGCCCCCTTAGAAAGGAGGCGACTCGCCGGCAACAGCGATGTCGCTAGGGAGCTAAGTATGTGTGACGGCTCCTAACGATATTGTGCGCCATGGGCAGCGATTTGCCCGTGACGCACAAACGACAGGGGCGGGTGCTTTCACCAGCGATATCGCTAGCGATATCGCTGCGTGTAAAGCCCGCTTAACTCACACGACTGTATGAAAGAAGGGAATTTTGTTTACTTACCGTAAATTCCTTTTCTTCTAGCTCTAATTGGGAGACCCAGACAATTGGGTTGTATAGGCTGTGCCTCCGGAGGCCGCACAAAGTACTACACTTAAAAGTGTTAAGCCCCTCCCCTTCTGCCTATACACCCCCCGTGCTCCCACGGGCTCCTCAGTTTTGGTGCAAAAGCAAGAAGGAGGAAAAAGAATTACAAACTGGTTTAAATTAACTTCAATCCGAAGGAATATCGGAGAACTGAAACCATTCAACATGAACAACATGTGTACACAAAAAAACAGGGGCGGGTGCTGGGTCTCCCAATTAGAGCTAGAAGAAAAGGAATTTACGGTAAGTAAACAAAATTCCCTTCTTCTTTGTCGCTCTATTGGGAGACCCAGACAATTGGGACGTCCAAAAGCAGTCCCTGGGTGGGTAAAATAATACCTCGTAAGAGAGCCGTAAAAACGGCCTCTTCCTACAGGTGGGCAACCGCCGCCTGCAGGACTCGTCTACCTAGGCTGGCATCCGCCGAAGCATAGGTATGCACTTGATAGTGCTTCGTGAAAGTGTGCAGACTCGACCAGGTAGCCGCCTGACACACCTGCTGAGCCGTAGCCTGGTGCCTCAAAGCCCAGGACGCACCCACGGCTCTGGTAGAATGGGCCTTCAGCCCTGAGGGAACCGGAAGCCCAGCCGAACGGTAAGCTTCGATAATTGGCTCCTTGATCCACCGAGCCAGGGTTGATTTGGAAGCCTGTGACCCTTTACGCTGGCCAGCGACAAGGACAAAGAGTGCATCCGAGCGGCGCAGGGGCGCCGTACGAGAAATGTAGATTCTGAGTGCTCTCACCAGATCTAACAAGTGCAAATCCTTTTCACATTGGTGAACTGGATGAGGACAAAAAGAAGGTAAGGAGATATCCTGATTGAGATGAAAGGGGGATACCACCTTAGGGAGAAAATCCGGAACCGGACGTAGAACTACCTTGTCCTGGTGAAACACCAGGAAAGGGGTTTTGCATGAAAGCGCTGCTAGCTCAGACACTCTCCGAAGTGAAGTGACTGCCACTAGAAAAACCACTTTCTGCGAAAGGCGTGAGAGAGGAATATCCCTCATAGGCTCGAATGGTGGTTTCTGAAGAACCATCAGCACCCTGTTCAGATCCCAGGGTTCTAACGGCCGCTTGTAAGGAGGGACGATGTGACAAACCCCCTGCAGGAACGTGCGTACCTGTGGAAGTCTGGCTAGGCGCTTCTGGAAAAACACAGAGAGCGCTGAGACTTGTCCCTTAAGGGAGCCGAGCGACAAACCCTTTTCCAGTCCAGATTGAAGGAAGGACAGAAAAGTGGGCAAGGCAAAAGGCCAGGGAGAAATACCCTGAGCAGAACACCACGACAGGAAAATTTTCCACGTCCTGTGGTAGATTTTAGCGGACGTTGGTTTCCTAGCTTGTCTCATAGTGGCAATGACGTCTTGAGATAACCCTGAAGACGCTAGGATCCAGGACTCAATGGCCACACAGTCAGGTTGAGGGCCGCAGAATTCAGATGGAAAAACGGCCCTTGAGATAGCAAGTCTGGTCGGTCTGGTAGTGCCCACGGTTGGCCGACCGTGAGATGCCACAGATCCGGGTACCACGACCGCCTCGGCCAGTCTGGAGCGACGAGGATGACGCGGCGGCAATCGGCCCTGATCTTGCGTAACACTCTGGGCAACAGTGCCAGCGGAGGAAACACATAAGGGAGCTGAAACTGCGACCAATCCTGAACTAAGGCGTCTGCCGCCAGAGCTCTGGGATCTTGAGACCGTGCCATGAACATTGGTACCTTGTTGTTGTGCCGGGACGCCATGAGGTCGACGTCCGGCACCCCCCAGCGGCAACAGATCTCCTGAAACACGTCCGGGTGAAGGGACCATTCCCCTGCGTCCATGCCCTGGCGACTGAGATAATCTGCTTCCCAGTTTTCCACGCCTGGGATGTGAACTGCGGATATGGTGGAGGCCGTGGCTTCCGCCCACATCAAAATCCGCCGGACTTCCTGGAAGGCTTGCCTGCTGCGTGTGCCGCCCTGGTGGTTGATGTATGCCACCGCTGTGGAGTTGTCCGACTGAATTCGGATCTGCTTGCCCTTCAACCACTGCTGGAACGCTTTCAGGGCAAGATACACTGCCCGTATTTCCAGAACATTGATCTGAAGCGAGGACTCTTGCTGGGTCCACGTACCCTGAGCCCTGTGGTGGAGAAAAACCGCTCCCCACCCTGACAGACTCGCGTCCGTCATGACTACTTCCCAGGATGGGGGTAGGAAGGATTTCCCCTTCGATAGTGAAGTGGGAAGGAGCCACCACCGAAGGGAAGCTTTGGTCGCCTGAGAGAGGGAGACGTTCCTGTCGAGGGACGTCGTCTTCCTGTCCCATTTGCGTAAGATGTCCCATTGAAGGGGACGCAGGTGAAACTGCGCGAAAGGGACTGCCTCCATTGCTGCCACCATCTTCCCCAGGAAGTGCATGAGGCGCCTCAAGGGGTGTGACTGGCCTTGAAGGAGAGATTGTACCCCTTTCTGTAGTGACTGCTGCTTGATCAGCGGAAGCTTCACTATCGCTGAGCGGGTATGAAACTCCATGCCAAGATAAGTCAGTGATTGGGCCGGTGTCAGATTTGACTTTGGAAAATTGATGATCCACCCGAAACCCTGGAGAGTCTCCAGGGTAGCGTCGAGGCTGCGTTGGCATGCCTCTTGAGAGGGTGCCTTGATCAGCAGATCGTCCAAATACGGAATCACCGAGTGACCCTGCGAGTGTAGGAGCGCTACTACAGTAGCCATCACCTTGGTAAAAACCCGTGGGGCTGTTGACAGGCCGAACGGCAGTGCCGCAAATTGCAGGTGTTCGTTTCCTATGGCGAAGCGCAAGAAGCGCTGGTGCTCTGGAGCAATCGGTACGTGGAGATAAGCATCTTTGATATCGATCGATGCAAGGAAATCTCCTTGGGACATTGAGGCGATGACGGAGCGGAGGGATTCCATCCTGAACCGTCGGGTTTTTACGTGCTTGTTGAGCAGTTTCAGGTCCAGGACCGGGCGGAAAGACCCGTCCTTCTTTGGGACCACAAACAAGTTGGAGTAAAAACCGTGGCTCTGTTGCTGAAGAGGAACAGGGACCACCACTCCTTCCGCCTTCAGAGTGCCCAGCGCCTGCAGAAGAGCCTCGGCTCGCTCGGGAGGCGGGGATGACCTGAAGAATCGAGTCGGAGGACGAGAGGTGAACTCTATCCTGTAACCGTGAGACAGAATGTCTCTCACCCAGCGGTCTTTTATTTGTGGCAGCCAGGTGTCGCAAAAGCGGGAGAGCCTGCCACCGACCGAGGATGCTACTAGAGGAGGTCGAAAGTCATGAGGAAGCCGCTTTGTTAGCGGCGCCTCCGGTTGTCTTTTTAGGACGTGACTTAGACCGCCATGCATCAGAGTTCCTTTGTTCCTTCTGAGACCCTTTGGACGAGGAGAAGTGGGACCTGCCCGCGCCCCGAAAGGACCGAAACCTCGACTGCCCTCTCCTCTGTTGGGGTACGTTCTGCTTGGGCTGGGGTAAGGATGTATCCTTTCCCTTGGATTGTTTGATGATTTCATCCAGACGCTCGCCAAACAGCCTGTCGCCAGAAATTGGCAAACTGGTTAAGCGCTTTTTGGAAGCAGAATCTGCCTTCCATTCCCGTAGCCACAAGGCCCTGCGGAGTACCACCGAATTGGCGGCCGCAACCGCCGTACGGCTCGCAGAGTCCAGGACAGCATTAATAGCGTAAGACGCAATTGCCGAGGTCTGGGTGGTAATGGATTCCACTTGTGGCGCGGCCGCTTCAATTTGCGCCTGACCTGCTGAGATAGCTTGTAGCGCCCATACGGCTGCGAATGCTGGGGCAAAAGAAGCTCCGATAGCTTCATAGATGGATTTCAACCAGAGCTCCATCTGCCTGTCAGTGGCATCTTTGAGCGAGGCCCCATCTTCCACTGCAAGTATGGATCTAGCCGCCAGTCTGGAGATTGGAGGATCCACTTTGGGACACTGAGTCCAACCTTTAACCACGTCAGGGGGAAAAGGATAACGTGTATCCTTAAGGCGCTTAGAAAAACGCTTATCTGGACAAGCATGGTGATTCTGGACTGCCTCTCTGAAATCAGAGTGGTCTAGAAACATACTCGGTGTACGCTTGGGGAACCTGAAACGGAATTTCTCCTGCTGAGACACTGACTCCTCCGCCGGAGGAGCTGAGGGAGAGATATCCAGCATATGATTGATGGACGCAATAAGATCGTTCACTATGGCGTCCCCGTCTGGAGTATTAATATTGAGAGCGCCATCAGGATCAGAATCCTGATCATCTGTCTCCGCATCATCAACCAGAGATTCCCCCCGCTGAGACCCTGAACCATATGATGTCGAGGGAAATTCTAAGCGAGCCCGCTTATGCGGTCTGGGGCTGGGGTCTAAGTCATAACCCTCAGCCTGGGATGTATGAGATACCCCGGGAGGACAATGTTCAACAGAGTCCCTTTGCTGAGATACCGGCCTGGACTGTAAGGCTTCTAGTATCTTAGCAATAGTCTCAGAGAGTTTTGCAAACTCAGTCCCCGTCACCTGGACAGTGTCAACAGGTGGCTCCCCCTGGGCCCCTCTTAGCAGAGGCTCTGGCTGAAGAAGTGTCACCGGGGCCGAACATTGCACACAATGAGGGTCAGTGGAACCTGCCGGTAGCGGGGTCGTACAAGCGGTGCAGGCAGCATAATAAGCCTGTGTTTTGGCACCCCTGCCTTTTGTGGGCGCCATGCTATTGTTTTCCCTGAGTAACACAATAGGGTATATAGCCAGAATGAACTGTGCTCATACAGTGTAGAGTATATACTATAATAAATAATGTATCAGTACACTACAGCACCATGGGGCTAGCACCAACAGGTGCTGCTTACCAGCCGCCTAAAGCGGTTGTGAGGCCACCAGAGACCGTGTCTGGGTCTCCCAGGGTTTGTCCCCCTCTGCAGCGTCGGAGGAGCTGACAGGAATGGCTGCGGCGTCCTGACGAGAGGAGGGAGCCGTGGGCGTGGCCGAGAAAGTGCGGGAACTGTCGCTCACACTGTGCACAGTGAGGGGGGTGGAGTAGCCCTCAGTGCTGCTCGTTCCATGCAGCGTCCCGCCCTTCCCCTGCCTGTCAGGGCTGAGGGCGGGAGAAAAGGAAAACTAGGCCGCAAGCCAAGCCGGGGACTCGAGTATAAGCCTGCCGCCGTAAAAGCGCGGCCGGCGCCGAGGTCCCCGGCGAACTACAAGTCCCAGCCGCGCCGCAGTTTAAGGCAGCGGCGGTTAGCGCGGTAGCCCCTACATATAAACACACTCAGCGACGCTGAGTGTGTAATGGCACTGTTTAACCCGGCAGCGCCGCGGTCCCCGGTGCACTAGCACACCCAGCAAAGCTGAGGTGTTGCCGTGCGCGGTCCCCACAGGGATACAGAGTACCTTCACGTAGCAGGGCCATGTCCCTGAATGGTACCCGGCTCCTATCCAGCAGTCTCCACAGGAGTTGTGGATGAAGCACGGTCTCAGTGCCTGAAGACCGATAGGATCCCACTTCACCCAGAGCCCAGAGGGGGATGGGGAAGGAAAGCAGCATGTGGGCTCCAGCCTCCGTACCCGCAATTGGATACCTCAACCTTAACAACACCGCCGACAAGAGTGGGGTGAGAAGGGAGCATGCTGGGGGCCCTATATGGGCCCACTTTTCTTCCATCCGACATGGTCAGCAGCTGCTGCTGACCCATCTGTGGAGCTGTGCTGTGCGTGTCTGACCTCCTTCGCACAAAGCAGAAAACTGAGGAGCCCGTGGGAGCACGGGGGGTGTATAGGCAGAAGGGGAGGGGCTTAACACTTTTAAGTGTAGTACTTTGTGCGGCCTCCGGAGGCACAGCCTATACAACCCAATTGTCTGGGTCTCCCAATAGAGCGACAAAGAAATAGCATGTTTGAAAGGCAGAGTCTCTCAAAAGCAAAGACGGTCAGAGGTTCACATATCTGTGAAAAGCTGTGCTTACAATTTGTGTAACAATTTCAGAAAAATGTTCATCAACGCAAAATTGTAAAAACTTGAATATCCCACCATCAACAGTAGATATTGTAATCAAAAGATTCAGATTCTGGTGAAATCCATGTGCACAAGGGACAAGGCCAACAGTCAATATTTGATGCTCGTAGTCTACAGGTCCTCACATAGCACTACATAAAAAACAGCCATGATTCAGGATCAGTCATGCAAATCTGCACAGGCTAAAGAACACTACCAAAAATCCAGATGTTCGCTGTGCAAGCCACAAATGCAAATAAAAGCTCTAAAGCTCTAAATGCAAAGAAAAAAGCCACATATCAACACAATCCAGAAAAAAACTACCATCTTCTCTAGGACAAAGCGCATTTAAAACAGACTGAGGTAAAATGGAAAATTATTCTTTGGTCAAATGAATGGAAGTTTGACATTATTTATGGGAACTACAGATGCTGTGTCCTGAGGACTCAGGAGGAGAGGGACCATCCAGCTGGTTATCACCCCAAAGTTCCTGCATGTCTGATGGTAGGGGTTATACTAGACTCTAATTACATGGCCTGCTTACATGTTTGTACATCTTACACTATAAATGATCAGCATTATAGAGAAATTTTAGAACAACATATGACCCCATCCAGACAATAAAGGAGAAGGAACCGGGTATCTTGCTGCACTATCACCAAACCAATCGATGTAAATTAATTAATCCATGTCTTTTTTCTTTTGCACAGGTCAATGAGTTTCGGAGATCGCAGTCTCCTTCATCAGAACACCAAGGAAAGGACATAACAATCTTGAGATTGGTTTGGTGATAGCACGGCAAGATACCCAGTTCCTTCTCCTGAATTTATTATTGATTTCTCTCTGGGCTGCAGCTGTTCGCCTTTATACAACGGGATTCCAGGAGTTGTGACTATCACAACCCCTTTAGGTGAGTTTTTTTTTACTTATATTAGCCTGTTGCTCTGCCTGGTAAGACCCTATTGCGCTTTCTTCCACAGTCCTATCTCCCATCCAGACAATGTTTATTTCATGGAAGGGCTTGAATATTTCAGCAAGACAATGCTAAACCACATGCGTCTAACACAACAGCGTGGCTTCTCAGAAGAAGAGTCCAGATGATGAACTGGCCGCTTGCAATCCAGACTTTTTACCAATATAATACATTTGACACGTTACGCATTGAAAAATGTGGCATAGAAGACCCAGGACTGTTGAGCAGTTAGAATTTTACATCAGACAAGGAAGGGAGAACATTTCTCTCCCAAAACTCCAGTACTTGGTCTCTTCACTTGCTAGACATTTATACACTGATGTAAAAAGAAGAGGAAATGCTATAGAATGGTAAACATGGCCCTGTCCACACTTTATTGAGATGCGTTTCGAAATGAGTTACTTTTTTAAATAAAATAGAGAAATATTTGACTTTCACCTTCTGATCGGTGTTCTGTGCTGGATGTATTAGGGCTTTAAGAGATTTCCAAATCATTGTGTTCTTGTTTTCTATACATTTTATAGAATGTCTTTTCAAATTGGAGTTGTGTTAATTTTCAGCAGTTTTTTAGCAATCCATTGTCTAAAAACTTCAGCATTACACTGACAAGCCCAGTGACTAGCCTTCCTGCTTACAGGAGCTGGCTTGAGTCTGACCGACAGTGAAATCTGCTTGGAATGTTTTCCCTTATGTGTGTGGATGAGACAGAAATTTCAGATTGTATTTCTATTAGTAAAAATAATAAAACTTGGTGAAAACAGCAGTATGATATCAGAAAAATGGTCAAGATATGGTGACACCGTGGTCAGTAAAACCGAAATAGAGAACATACACTTAAGGGTGCTTTACACGCTGCGACATCGCTAACGATATATCGTCGGGGTCACGTCGTTAGTGATGCACATCCGGCGCCGTTAGCGACATCGCAGCGTGTGACACCAAGGAGCAACGATCAACTAGCGCAAAAACGTGAAAAATCGTTGCCCGTTGACATGTCGCTCCTTTTCCAAATATTGTTGCTGCTGCAGGTACAATGTTGTTCGTCATTTCTGCGGCATCACACATCGCTATGTGTGACACCGCAGGAATGACGAACATCTCCTTACCTGCGTCCACCGGCAATGAGGAAGGAAGGAGGTGGGTGGCATGTTCCGGCCGCTCATCTCTGTCCCTCCTCTGCTATTGGATGGCTGTCGTGTGACGTCGCACAAACCGCCCCCTTAGAAAGGAGGCGCATCGCCGGCCAGAGCGACGTCGCAGGGAAGGTAAGTCCGTGTGACCTGTGTAAGCGATGTTGTGCGCCACGGGCAGCGATTTGCCCGTGACGCACAACCGACGGGGCGGGTACGCTCGCTAGCGATATCGGTACCGATATCGCAGCGTGTAAAGTACCCTTTAGGACCTGGGAAAGTCTATACAGATGTAAGAGAAAGATTCAGTCCTTGGCACTAACTATACTCATCACGCGTAGAGCCCTAGTACACACATGAGGGAGTACTTTACTTCTTATGTGGTTACCTGACTAGCATGAATAGAAACCCACTCCTCATCAACCTCATCAAGCGTGGAAAGGCCAGTCTTTTTTTTAGGGCCCTCATCTTGATCTTCTTTTTTGGGGGTTTGAACAGCTAGAACCACGTAGTCTCTTTGCATGGAGGACTAAAATGAAACAAGAGAACATACAAAAAAATTAAACTAAACATATAATAATGGGAAAGCGGTCATATATGGACAAAATTGGCATTTACTTATCTAAACTTATAGTAGATACCAATGTACTAAGCTGGACGAGGAATTTGGTGCATCTTTACACACGAAGGTTAATGTTATACCACTTCGGCTTTGACATTTTTAAATTAAAAAATAAAGTAGTGATTGACACATAAAGCGGAGTGAGATGGGTCTCATTACATGAAAAATGCAAGTCACAAATGTATCTGCATTTGTGGATTTAGAAATGCCTGAGAGGGGAATATCCGTCTAATAAATTTGGGGCAGGGCACGTGTGCCCCAACACTGGTACAGTTATATGTAGATTTACCGCCATTTTATATTAGTACATCTGCTCTAATGTTTTATGGAAATGATGCAGATAAAATTAATGAAAGAGACCAAAATCCTGTGATTTGAGCAGCAGACGTGCTTCTTACATACACATCACACTAATCTACATGTTTTCAGAAATTAAAGGTGTTGTCCACTACTTTTCCATTGATGGCCTAGCCTTAGGGGAAGTCATCAGTGTCCGATCGGCCGGGGTCCAACACACTGCACCCCTGCCGATCAGCTGTTCACTGTCCCGGCAGCAGGTGGCAGCCAGAAATGCTCAGTTCCGGAGTTGTCCAGTCTTCTGATAGTGGCCACGGCCGGGTACTGCACATTCGCCTCCTATTCCGATCCATATGAGGCGGATGTGCAGTACTCGGCCGCAACCACTATCAGAAGACGGAGCAGTTCCGGAACTGAGCATTTCTGGCCACCTGCTACCGCTGCCGGGATCGAGTACAGCTGATTGACGAAGGTGTAGGCTGTCGGACCACGGCCGATCAGACATTGATGACCTATCCTAAGGAGAGGTCATCAATATAAAAGTAGTGGGAAACCCCTTCAAATGTGCAATGTCTTAATGACTTGGCATAGGCTGCCTTTTTCTATTCAACCACTGCATAAGAGGCGATGCACATTTATCACAGTATAGGTGCGGGCACAACTTGTCCCTCTCTCCTATTCTGTGGCTAACATACAGGCAACGGGCTCCCATGACCTTGGGAATAAAGTTTAACTATTAAGGCACAAAAGTCACTTTGCCATATACAACTTTGGCAAAAATTAAGAGACCACTGCAAAATTGTCAGTTTTTCTGATTTTTCTCTTTATAGGTATATTTTTGAGTAAAATGTAAATTGTTTTTTTATTCTATAAACTACTAACAACGTCTCTGAATTTCCAAGCAATAAATTTTGTATTTATTTTCTGAAAATGAGACAAAAATAACAAAACAATGCATTGCTTTCAGAGCTCAAATAATGCAAAGAAAACAAGTTCATAATCATTTAGAAACAACAATACTAATAATGTTTTACCTCAGGAAGAGTTTAGAAATCAATATTTTGTTGAATAACCATGATTTTCAATCACAGCTTTCATGCATCTTGGCATGCTTTCCACCAGTCTTTCACACTGATTTGGGTGACCTTATGCCACTGCTAGCCCAAAAATGTAAGCAGTCCAGAGGTTTTCAATGGGGTTCAGGTCTGGAGAATGGGCTGGCCATGACAGAGTTTTGATGTGGTGGTCCTTCATCCGCACATTGATTGACCTAGCTGTGTGGCATGGTGCATTGTCCTGCTGGAAAAAAACAGTCCTCAGAGTTGGGGAACATTGCCTGAGCAGAAGGAAGCAACTGTTTTTCCAGGATAACCTTTATATGCAGCTTGATTCATACGTTCTTCGCAAAGTTTAATCTGACCAATTTCAGCCTTGCTGAAGCATCCCCAGATTATCACCAATCCTCCACCAATTTCACAGTGGCTGCAAGACACTGTGGCATCTACACCTCTCCAGGTCTCTGTCTAACCAGTAGATGACCAGGTGTTGGGCAAAGCTGAAAATTAGACTCATCAGAGAAGATTACCTTACTCTACAAATTGGGCAGGAATTGGGCAGATTAAACTTTGCGAAGGACGTATGAATCAAGCTGCATATACAAGGTTATCCTGGAAAAACAGTTGCTTCCTTCTGCGCAGGCAATGTTCCCCAACTCTGAGGACTGTTTTTTCCAGCAGGACAATGCACCATGCCACACAGCTAGGTCAATCAATGTGTGGATGAAGGACCACCACATCAAAACCCTGTCATGGCCAGCCAAATCTCCAGACCTGAACCCCAATGAAAACCTCTGGAATGTAATCAAGAGGAAGATGGATAGTCACAAGCCATCAAAGAAAGAAGAACTGCTTACATTTTTGCACCAGGAGTGGCATAAGGTCACCCAAAAGCAGTGTGACAGACTGGTGGAAAGCATGCCAAGACGCATGTGAGCTGTGATTAAAAATCATGGTTATTCCACAAAATATTGATCTCTGAACTCTTCCTGAGAGAAAACATTATTAGTATTGTTGTTTCTAAATGATAATGAACTTGTTTTCTTTGCATTATTTGAGGTATGAAAACAATGCTTTTTTTTTGTTATTTTGACCGTTTCTCATTTTTAAAAAATAAATACAAAATTTATCGCTGGAAATTCGGAGACGTTGTCTGTAGTTTATAGAAAAAAAGAACAATTTACATTTTGCTCAAAAATATACCTATAAAGAGAAAAATCAGAAAAACTGACAATTTTGCAGTGGCCTATTAATTTTTGTCAGAGCTGTATGTATATCTACAGCAGTTATATGCTATAAATGCTTTTTGCTGTAAATCTGAGGCATCTCTGAATTTATTCTGATAAAAATAAGCCATAAAAGGTAACAGTGAGCGAGCCTGTAAGGCTAAATGGTGCAATTTTAATTCCAATGACACCATCAGGGCCGAGATGGCGGGTTTCTACTGGATATTATAACATGATGCAATGGCCTAATAGACTACTGATGATGTCATATTGATGATGTAATCATCACCTAAAGGTGCACCAAAAACCTTACATTAATAACCACCTCTGTATCTTGAAAATTAGAGCCAGTAAGCAAATTTAAGAATTAGCTTCTTTACAACCAGCCGATTTTGCGCTCTTCGGGGGTGGGGGGGGGGGGGTTTAGCGCCGTTCTTCTTCTGAGAGAAGTAACTTTTTATTTTTCAGTCAATATGGTTATGCGAGGGCTTGTTTTTTGCGGAACGAGCTGTACTTTTAAGTGAGACAATGAATTTTAACCATATAGTATACTGGAAAATGGCAAAAAAATCCAAATGCGGAAAAATTACAAAAAAGTGTGATTGCACCATTGTTTTTGAGATATTATATTCACTGTGTTCCCTATAGGGTAAAACTGATGTGTCGGTGTAATGCCTCAGGTCGGTGCGAGTTCAAAGACACCAAACATGAATAGGTTTACTTTTATCTAAAGGATTAAGAAAAATCAGAAGTTTGTCCGAAAAAAGTAGCGTACATTTTGCACCATTTTTCGCAACCTGTAGCGGTCTTATTGTTCGGTATCTATGGCTCAGTAATGGCTTTTTTTTGCGTCTTGAACTGACGTTTTTAACCATACTATTTTTGTGCAGATGCTACATTTTAATCGCCTGTTATTGCAGTTTGCGTAAAATTTGTGGCGACCAAAAAAAAGAGAATTTTGTTACTTACCGTAAATTCTTTTTCTTATAGTTCCGTCATGGGAGACCCAAACCATGGGTGTATAGCTACTGCCCCCGGAGGACACACAAAGTCACTACACTCAAAAACGTGTAGCTCCTCCCTCCTAGCATATACACCCCCTGCTAGCCAGATCTAGCCTGCTAGCCAGATCTAGCCAGTTTAGTGCAAAAGCTGAAGGAGGACATCCACCCACAAGAAGAGACAGAGTAAAATCCGGAAGAACCGGAACCTCTGTCTACAACAATAACAGCCGGTGAAGACACACGGAACAAGAAACCTGCCAACAGGCAATAGGGAGGGTGCTGGGTCTCCCATGACGGAACTATAAGAAAAAGAATTTACGGTAAGTAACAAAATTCTCTTTTTCTTTATCGTTCCTATGGGAGACCCAAACCATGGGACGTTCAAAAGCAGTCCATGGGTGGGAATAAACAGACAACTGAGAAGCAGGCAAACCTAACTTCACAAATGGGCGACAGACGCCGGAAAAATGCGTCTGCCCAAGCCCACGTCTGCCAAAGCATGAGCATGCCTTGGGTAGTGCTTCGAAAAAGTATGCAGACTAATTCGAGCTGCAGTCTGACAGACCTACTGAGCCGTAACCTGGTGCCTGAAAGCCCAAAAAAGGCGCCGACAGGTCTGACCAAATGTGCTCTGATCCCCGGCGGGGAAGGCACTTGAGTACACTTGTAGGTCTCGGAAATGGCCGACCTAAGCCAACGATCAGGGTCGGCTTAGATGCCGAGAGACCGCTACGCTGACGAACAGTCAGCACCAGAGAGGTGCACCGCCTAATAACGGCGGTGCGAGACACATAGATCCGGAGCGCCCGCACCAGATCCAGGATATGCAACGCTTCCTCAAGCGATGAACAGGAGCCGGACAAAAGGAAGGCAGGAAAATTGCCCCAGATAAGGTGGAAGCAGTAACCACCTTAGGGAAAAAAGTCCGGAGTCGGACGAAGACCACCTTGTCTTGATGCAAAAGACCAAAAAAAGGGGGTGACTCCGAGAGAGTGCAGCCAGAACTCTCTGGCGGGAAATTATAGCCACTAGAAAGAGTCTTTTATGTGAAAGATGAAACAAAGAAACCTCCCCAAGAGGCGCAAAGGGGGGTTTCCGGGAACCGGGAGGACCGGATTAAGGTCCCAGGTCTCCATATGCCGCCGGAAAGGCGGAATGATGTGAGATGCGCCCTTAAAGGAGCGCACCGGAGCCAGCCGGACGATACGCCGCTGGCACATACTGACAGAGCCGAGACCTGTCCCTTAATGAGGGATAGTCCTAGCTGTAGACCGGACTGTGGAAGGGACAGGAGGGTCGGCAAGGCCAAAAAGGTCAAAGGACACTTTGGAGCTTGAGTCATAGTGGAGATGACTTCAGGACGGATATCAGAAGTCGCCAAGATCCAGGACTCAAGAGCTACGCCGTCAATCTGAGAATCCAGAATTCTGACGGGAAAAAACGGACCTCTTGAGAAAAGGTCTGAACGGTCCGGAAGATGCCATGGCAACCCAACGGACAGAAGGAGCAGGTCAGAGTACCAAGCCTGCTTGGGTCAGTCTGGAAGAATGACCCGACGGCCCCCTTTACCGATCTTGCGCAGGACTCTGGACAAGAGGTAGAGGGTGAAATTCGTAAAGAGACAAAGCTGGAATCAAACATGAACCAGTGTGTCTATCGCAAAACCTGAGGATTGTGGACCACGGTTGGACAGCTGAAATAGCCTGCCTCGTAGTGTTCACATCTAGGATGTCTAGGAGTCCCTTGTCCACTGAAGAATGTTGAGCCGCCAAGATTGCCAGGCGGCTGAGTGTCCCGCCCTGGAAGCTGATGTAGGAAAACGCTGTCACGTTGTCCGACTGGACTCGAATGTGCCTAGCCGCCCACAGATGGTGAAGGCTTAGAGAGCCAGAAATACAGCTCTGATTTCCAGCACATTGATCCAGAGGGCTGATTCGGACAGAGTCCAAGCGCCCTGCGCTCCACGGTGGAGATATACTGCTCCCAAGGCGGATAGGCTAGCATCCTGGTGAGGATCACCCGGGACGGGCCAGAAAGGAGCGCCCCTGAGACAGAGTGGCCGAAGCCACCACTGAAACGAGCCCCTGGTCAGTGGCGAAGCCACCACCCCGTGGGAGGAGTGAGTTCGCTTGCACAGCGGAAAACATCCAGTCTGAGAGGACGCAGGAGAAACTGGGCAAGGAACCGCTTCCATTGACGCCCTGAGAACCTCTGGTTCGAAGTCAGAGTGGACTTGGACAGAAAGACAAGCCACCCGAATAGGTCAGAGTGGCGAGAGTGAGCGAAGCACTCTGCTAAGAGTCAGCACTGGATGAAGCCCCGACAAGAAGGCCGTCCAGGGCAAAAGATCACTGCCAAACCCTAGGGGGGCAGGACCCTAATCACAGCTGCCCCAATGAGAATACTCGAGGGGCCTTGGCTAACCCCAAGGGAAGAGCCACGAATTGGACCACTCCGATTGTCAAAACGTAGTCAACGCTGGTGTGAAACTGCAATTGACTCCTGCCGATAGGCATCTCTGATGCCGATGGCTGCTAGGGAATCTCCTTGGGTTCTTGATTGATCCGGTGAAAAAAACACACGGAACAAAACCGAGACTCCATGTGAAAACGCCACACCTGGCTATGCTTGAAAGCTAAAGATCCAGGTCGGAAGGCACCGCCCTCTTCGGGGACTAGGAATAGATTTAAGCAAAAATCTCAGAACCGTTCCCAGTCGGGAACCGGTACAATTACTCCATTGGCCTGCAAGAAATGCCACGGCCTGTGAGAAGGCGGCGGCCTTGGAGCCGGGAGGAGCAAAAATCTGTTTGGCGGGTGGACAGAAGTCCATCCTGTAGCCAAGGGAGATATAATCTCGCCCCCACTGAACGGAGACATGTTAGAACCCTACGTCGCCAAGTGGAGAGAGCCTGCCACCGACCAAGGAGGTTGTTGGCGTGGCTAAATAGCTCGGAGGAAGCTGACTCAGTGACAGCATCTCCTGCGGTCTTCTGAAGACGCAGCTTCGAGCCATTTGGTTCTATGAACCTAGGCCGAGCTAGAGGACGATCAGATGGAGGAACGGAAACCACCGAAACCTCAACTGATTCCTGCCCTGGACAGGTTCCCTGGTTTAGGTTTGTGGCAAGGAAGAACACTCCCCGCCAAGAGCTTCCTTAATTTCACCCAGTTGGTTCCGAGGAAACTGGTCCCACCAAGGGGGAGCCCAGCAAGGAACCTCCATAGAGGCATCTGCCTTCCAATTCCGAAGCCACAGGAGCCTGCGGATAGCGAGGAAGGTAGCCCAGACCACCGCCGTGCGGTGTCCAGCATGGCAGACCTGGCATAGGATGAAAAGACTGAAGTCTGGAAGTTCAGGCAACCGTTTTGGGCATAGAGTCCCTGTGAGAGAATGCATCTCCTCCAGAGAAGCAGAGAAGGTACAAAAAAACCGCACTGCTGTAAAGCTGAGGAGAACGAAGCTCCTGCCGTCCCCATACCGACTTGGCCCAAAGGACAACCGGGCGGACCGCAGAACCTTAAGTGAGGAGCCATCAGCCACTGACAAAACGGTCCGGGCTGAGCCACCTGAGGTGAATGAGCCCACTTCTTGACCACCATTGGTGGACAGGGGAAACACAGTCCTCAGAATCACGCTTCATGGGAAGCGACTGTCAGAGCGGACCCTGGGCTAGTCACAGGGGCCTGAAAACTGGAGTGGTTAAGGAACACACGTTGTGTTCACCTAGATAAGGTAACACCGGCGGATTGAGGTCCAGTACAAAATTAATGTACCGTAGGATCCATATAGAGGTGCCGTCAGCCACTGATACAACTATCCAGGCTGAAAGTCTAGACACCGGAGTGGCTACCCTTGGCGAATGAGTACACTCCTTGACCACCTCTGATGGGAGGGGGAGACAGGCAGCAGAACCCCGCTGTGGGGTCTGCAGGATAGGCTGTGGGCTTGGACGCAGCGGGCTGAAAACTGGAGTGGATAAGGAACACACTCCTCGTCCTGTTAAAGGTATACTGATGCCTTTCTGCCAGCGGGGAATACTCCCCTGATCAGGCGGATGGAGGTCCAGTACAAGAATAATGGACGCAATCCAATCATTCGCATCTGCGTCACCTACGGACGGATCAATGTACATAAAGTAGCGTCCGAGCCCGTGGTAGAGACATCCTCCTCGTCCAGTGAGTCAGCTCGTAATCGGAGCTGCGGGACGGGGAGGACAGGGGACCCTGCGTCTCCCTGTCAGGAGGACGGGGTCTGAGCCCAGAAGGAGAGTCCCTTGTGAGCTTTGCTGAGCGAAGCAGAAAACGCCCTGAGAAGGGGGCTGCATGCTCAGCAGATGCCGGGACAGCCGACCCCTGGAAATAGGATTCCCACGGGGGTCAGCCACCGAAACCGGAGCAGCTGGAGGGACCATTAATGAGCCCCGAAGCTGAGGGGCCACAGTGGTTATGAGCTCGGTATAGCCGTACGAGACTACCTGCAGTGGAAAACAGCCTGCAGCCTCGCTCTGTGAGACATGCTGCAGAGGTGGGGGCTCTGTCTAGAATGTCTAGAATACCCAAGACAGGGGTTCAGCCTGGGGAGACTCCCGGCTGAGGCATCTTGACCACCATCCACCACATAAGAACCCTTACAGTGTGCCGGTTCAGGCAATATGAGGTTACATGCAGAACATGTAGTGTACAGCCTTGGAGCTTTGCTGCTAGAGTGAGACATGCTGCTGAGGAGGAGGTTCTATGATAAAGAATTAACTCCTTCAGAATGCCCTGAGAGTGTATAAAAGTGCACAACCAGAGGTTGTGACTTATCAGGCCGCTATTATGAGTGCCATCCGAATTCCAAGCCTGGACCCCCAGCCAGATATTCACTCCCTCTGCACTGCAGAGCAGCCAGCGCCGACCAGTGTACTAAGACGCTGAGAAAATGGCGCCAGAGTGAGGGGGGGGGGCGGGGGTTAACCCAGGAGCGGGAATCGGAGGGCGAAGGAGATGTACAGGGGAGGGAATCATCTCCTCAAAAAGGAGTGTCCTCCCCTGTGCAGAGCGGCCGGCTCTGCAGTGTCCCCCTGCATGACTGACATGCAGGGGAACGAAACGAAACTAGGCCGCGGCTGAAGCCGGGGCCTAGAGTTATGCATGCGGCCGAGAATCAGGCATCATCGGCGCGGTTCTCAGTAAAAACCGTGGAACCGGCCGGAAAAACAGTAAAAAAGCAGCATTATCAAGCAATCACTGTCCCCCCCAATAAAAGTGCCCCACATTGCAGAAGGACCCTCTGAATAAACGTCTCTATACTTAGCTTTGAGACGCAGGGCCCAGTCCCTGTGGGGTGGGGGTCAGTGCTCCGTCCAGCAGGGTCCTGCAAAAGGGCTGCGGATGGAGGCCGGTCTCCTGCAAGGCAGTGAGAACCGTGTTGGCTCCAACTTCAAGCCAGAGCCCCTAAGGGATGGTGAAGGAGCGCGGCATGTAGGGCTCCTGCCCTGAAGTCAACCTTAACAGCACCGCCGCCAGGGGGGTGAGAAGGGACATGCCGGGAGTCCAGTGGACCCGCTTTTCTTCCAAATCTTTAGAAAAAATGAAAAATCAAAAAAGGATGCATGTGTGTGTGTGATCCTCTTGACACAAAGCAAGAAACTGGCTAGATCTGGCTAGCAGGGGGTGTATATGCTAGGAGGGAGGAGCTACACGTTTTTGAGTGTAGTGACTTTGTGTGTCCTCCGGGGGCAGTAGCTATACACCCATGGTTTGGGTCTCCCATAGGAACGATAAAGAAACTTAATTTTGTCGTTTGGAATTTTTTTGCAGCTAGGTCGTTTACCGATCAGATTAATTGATTTTGAAAGATTGGGCATTTCTGAATGTGGCGATACCAAATATGTTTATATTTTTTTAACCCTTTAATTTTCACTGGGGCGAAAGGGAGGTGATTTGAACTTTAAGGTTTTTTTTATTTTTTTTGAATTTTTTAAAATTTTTAAACTTTTTCTTTTTCTTTTACTAGTACCCCTAAGGGGCTATAAGGATCAGCTGTCTAATCGCTCATTCATTTCTCCCAATCAGAGCAGGACCGCTCAGACCGGGAGAAATTATCACCTCTTGTAACAGCCAGTATTCGGCTGTTCTTACAGGACCTGAATCATGTAAGCTACAGAAGTCATCACGTGACTTCCGGTATCGGCCTGTGAGTGCAGCTCTACCGCAATCGCTGTTAACATGGAGCTGTCACATCTTGACAGGGCCATTTAAGGGTTAAAAGTCACGAACGGAACGTGATTCCACTTGTGCCTGGAAGGCACACATGTCAGCTGTACAAATCAGCTGACATGTGCGCTGATCTCCGCAGGCTGCTTGCAGTAGCCCACGGGGATTAACACTATGACCGCTAGGACATAACCCCTTCACGAAAGCGGGCGGTAATATTATTATTGTTTTCAGGAATCTAAAATTAGTTATTTTCAATTGTTTCTATGACTGAAGCAATTTGTCTGCAGAGCAGTGCGATCATTCAGCTGTCAGTGCAGCCTGGTGAGGAAGATGAAGGCTAGTAATGTGGTTTTGTTTTCCCATATGATATTCATGTTTTCATGGCTGTACTTACATGTCCTACTAGAAGTCCCGTCACATAAGACTTTTCCTCTGAAATAATCTTTGTGAAATACTTTTCCACTGCTTCATCCACATAGTAACTTCTCCCCATGATGAGATGATTTCATTGAGTCTTGTCTCACAGATCTGTACGATGGACAATAACCAATGGTAAAAGTTACACAGCAAAACACAAATGTGATAGCATGTTGGGAAGCACAGCATCACAATGGTTTCCATTGAAAAGGAGCTCCAGGATTGCTTTATCTGAACTTTCTATATTAACATTACTGGGAATCTTTCTACATTTATATACATAGTATATGGTGGTATATATACATAAATAAACTATATAGAAGTAATATATGTGTATACAATATATGGCGGTCTTATTTATATATACAGTAGATGGAGGTAATAAATGTGGGTACAGTATATAGTGGTGGTTTTCATATAGCGGTAATATATGTATGCAGTGTATTTATTTATAGTCTATGGAGATAATATACTTTATGTGCATAGGGTGACATATTCTGGTATGATGGTTATATTGTATTTATAGCACATGGTGGCATTATACAGTCATGGCTGAAAATGTTGGTAGCCATGAAATTGTTCAAGAAAATGAAGTATGTCTTCCAGATAATTATTGCAATTACACTTTTATTTTCTTTGTCTGTAATAGAACAACACAAAAAACATTGAAAAAGGCAAACTAGACATCATTTCAACCCCCCCCCAAAAAATACAAAAAAGTGGGTTGAACAAAATGGTTGGCATCTTTCCGAAATCGTGGGTAAACAACTTTTGTTTCAAGCATGTCATGCTCGTTCAAACTCACTTGTGGCAAGTAACAAATATGGGCAATATGGAAATAACACCTGAAACCAGATAAAAAGGGGAGAAGTTGACTCAATCTTGCATTGGGTTTTGATGTGTGAAACACTAAGCATTGAGAACGGAAAGATAAGAAAACTGTCTGATGTCTTGAAAACCAAAATTGTTGAAAAATATTCAAAATCTAAAGGTTACAAGTCCGTCTCCAGAAATCTGGACGATCCTTTGTCCACAGTGCGCAACATAAGCAAGCTGACAACCCATGGCCCTGTAACCAATCTCCCTGGACGTCGACGGCAGAGAAAAAGTGATGAAAGGTTGCAATACAGGATAATCCTGATGGTGGATGAGCAACCTTAAGGGTGCTTTACACGCTGCGACATCGCTAGCGATCTCATTAGCGATGTGACACGTCAGATCGCAGATGCGATCTGCTGAGATCGCACATTGGTCGTTTTATAGCGTCAGTCACATGTGCGATCTCAGCAGATCGCATCTGCGATCTGGCGTGCCACATCGCTAACGAGATCGCTAGCGACGTCGCAGCGTGTAAAGCACCCTTAAGTCAAGTTCCAAAGAAATTTAAGTTGTCCTACAGGCTAAGGGTCAACTCTAACTATTTGTCGATATTTGAATGAAATTAAACGCTATGGCAGGAGACCCAAGAGGACCCCACAGCTGACACAGACATAAAAAAAGCTAGACTGCAGTTTGCCAAAAATATACGTAAGCCCAAATTCTTACTGGAAAGCGTCTTGTGAACAAATGTGACTAAAGGGGGCTTTACACGCAGCGACATCGCTAGCGATGTCGCTGGTAAAAGCAATCCACCCCCGTCGGTTGTGCGTCACGGGCAAATCGCTGCCCGTGGCGCACAACATCGTTAGGACCTGTCACACGGGACTTACCTGCCTAGCGACGACGCTCTGGCCGGCGAACCGCCTCCTTTCTAAGGGGGCGGTTCGTTCTGCGTCACAGTGGAGTCACTAAGCGGCCACCCAATAGAAGCGGAGGGGCGGAGATGAACGGGCGTAACATCCCACCCACCTCCTTTCTTCCTCATTGTGGGCGGCCGCAGGTACGGTGATGTTCCTCGTTCCTGCGGTGTCACACATAGCGATGTGTGCTGCCGCAGGAACGACGAACAACCTGCTTCCTGCCACAGCAACGATTTTATGAAAATGAACGACGTGTCAAAGATCAACAATAAGGTGAGTATTTTTGATCGTTAACACTCGCTCGGAGCTGCTACACACAACGACGTCGCTAACAACGCCGGATGTGTGTCACGGAATCCGTGACCCCGGCGATATATCGTTAGATACGTTGTTGCGTGTAACGAGGCCTTAAGACTGAGCTTTTTGGTAAAGCACATCATTCTGCTGTTGGAATGAAGCCTACAAAGAAAAGAACACAATATCTACAGTCAAATATGGTGAAGACTCAAAAATATTTTGGGGTTGTTTTGCTGCCTCTGGCACTGGGTGCATTGACTGTGCAAGCCATCATGAAATCTGAATATTACCAAAGGATTTTGGGTTGCAATGTTGCTCCCTGTGTCAGACAGCTGGGTTTGCATCCGAGGTCATGGGCCTTCCAGCAGGACAAGGATCCCATACTTCAATAAGCACCCAGAAATGGATGAAAAAGCGCTGGAGAGTTCGGAAGTGGCCAGCAAGGAGTCCGGATCTAAATCCCATTGAACACCTGTGGAGAGATCTTAAAATTGCTGTTGGGAGAATGCACCCTAAGGCTATGTGCGCACGTTGCGTAAATACATGCAGTTACGCTGCGCTTTGTAGCGCAGCGTAACTGCATGCGTCCTGCGTCCCCTGCACAGTCTATGGAGATTGTGCAGGGGCCGTGCGCACGTGGCGTTTAAGAGCGCAGCGCTTCGGCTACTGCCGAAGCGCTGCGTAAAAAGAAGTGACATGTCACTTCTTTCCTGCGCTTTGCCGGCAGCTCCTGCTCTGTCTATGGCAGGAGCTGCAGGCAGAGCGCATGGAATCGGCGCTCACTACGGACATTTCTGCAGCGATCTAAAGCGCACATGTGCTCTTCAGATCGCTGCAGAAATTTCTGCAGAGCTAGTACGCAACGTGCGCACATAGCCTTACAGTATGAGAGACCTGGAGCACTTTGCAGAAGAAGAGTGATCCAAAACTCAAAATCTTTGTTTCTTACTGGTAATGGAATTTTCCAGAGCCCATGACACCAACACCACAGAGAAAGGTCCGCCCATCCAGGACAGGAAATCTACTAAAATTAAAGAGTGACACCTCTCCTCCACATCAATTTAATTATAAAGCAATAAAGGACCTCCAAGAAATATTAGTATATACCATCATCATGGTTAATTATAATCTTACTTAACGAAGTACACCATTAGTGCAATGTGAATAATTAGGGAGTGAAAGCAATGGTGCTGTCATGGGCTCTCGAAAATCTCATTACCAGTAAGTAACTAAAGGTCCAGTCACACTAAACAACTTACCAGCGATCCCAACAACGATAGGGATCGCTGGTAAGTTGCTAGGAGGTTGCTGGTGAGATGTCACACTGCGACGCTCCAGCGATCCCACCAGCAACCTGACCTGGCAGGGATCGCTGGAGCGTCTCTACACGAGTTGCTGGTGAGCTCACCAGCAACCAGTGACCAGCCCCCAGCGCCGCGTGGAAGATGCTGCGCTTGGTAACTAAGGTAAATATCGGGTAACCAACCCGATATTTACCTTGGTTACCAGCTCACGCAGCTACACGTGCAGAGAGCAGGGAGCAGCGCACACTGAGCGCTGGCTCCCTGCTCTCCTAGTACAGCACACATCGGGTTAATTACCCGATGTGTGCTGCAGCTAAATGTGCACAGAGCAGGGAGCAGCGCACACTGCTTAGCACTGGCTCCCTGCTCTCCTAGTTACAGCACACATCGGGTTAATTACCCGATGTGTACTGCAGCTAAATGTGCACAGAGCAGGGAGCAGCGCACAATGCTTAGCGCTGGCTCCCTGCTCTCCTAGTTACAGTACACATCGGGTTAATTACCCGATGTGTGCTGCAGCTACATGTGCACAGAGCAGGGAGCAGCGCACAATGCTTAGCGCTGGCTCCTTGCTCTCCTAGCTACAGCACACATGGGGTTAATTACCCGATGTGTGCTGCAGCTACATGTGCACAGAGCAGGGAGCAGCGCACAATGCTTAGCACTGGCTCCTTGCTCTCCTAGCTACAGCACACATCGGGTTAATTAACCCGATGTGTCCTGCAGCTACATGTGCACAGAGCAGGAGCCGGCACTGACAGTGAGAGCGGCGGAGGCTGGTATCAAAGGTAAATATCGGGTAACCAAGGACAGGGCTTCTTGGTTACCCGATGTTTACTGTGGTTACCAGCCTCCACAGAAGCCGGCTCCTGCTGCCTGCACATTAGTTGTTGCTGTCTCACTGTCACACACAGCGATCTGTGCTTCACAGCGGGACAGCAACAACTAAAAAATGGCCCAGGACATTCAGCAACAACCAACGACCTCACAGCAGGGGCCAGGTTGTTGCTGGATGTCACACACAGCAACATCGCTAGCAACGTCACAAAAGTTGTTCGTTAGCAGCGATGTTGCTAGCGATGTTGCTAGCGATGTTGCTTAGTGTGACGGGGCCTTAAGAGTTTTACCTTCCTCCATGACAGCAACACCAGAAAGATTTAAATAGATAGAAGCAACACCTAGGGAGGGACTTGTAGCACCCTTCTCCCAAACGTTAAGTCTGATATGGATGATAGATCCAGTCTATAATATGTAAAGGGGGAAGATCAAGTTGCCTTACATATCTGGTCAATTGGCAACTCTGCCCTCTCAGCTCAGGAAGACGACACGGACCTGGTGGAATGGGCCGTAATGCCCTTTGGTACGGAGATGTTTTTGACCACAGAAGACAATCTAGTGGCCTCCTTAACCCACCTAGCTAGTGTACCTTTTGAGGATGTTAGGGCCCTTTCTAGCCCCTTGAAAGGATACAAAAAGTGTTTGACTCCTTCTCCATACCATAGTTGCATCCAAATAGTATAGTAAGGCTCTTCTAACGTCTAGTGTGTGAAGTCTCTTTTCTTTGCGATTCCGTGGGAATGCGCTAAAACAAGGGAGAATTATCTCCTGACATCTGTGAGATTTTTTTTGCAACTTTAGGTAAACAAGTTGGGTCTGTTTTAAAAATCACCCTATCCTCCAGAATTTGAGTATATGGAGGGTGAATAGATAAGGTTTGTATGTCGCTGATTCTCCTGGCTGATGTTAGTGCAACTAGCAACACGATCTTAAGGCTATGTGCGCACGTTGCGCACAGTCACTGCAGAATTTTCTGCAGCGATCTGAAGAGCACATGTGCGCTTCAGATCGCTGCAGAAAATGTCGGTAGAGAAAAAAAAAAAAGCCGATTCCATGCGCTCTGCCTGCAGCTCCTGCCATAGACAGAGCAGGAGCTGCCGGCAAAGCGCACGGAAGAAGTGACATGTCACTTCTTGAACGCAGTGCTTCGGGCAGCAGCCGAAGCGCTGCGCTCTAAGACGCCACGTGCGCACGGCCCCTGCACAATCTCCATAGATTGTGCAGGGGACGCAGGACGCATGCAGTTACGCTGCGCTACAAAGCGCAGCGTAACTACATGAATTACGCACACGTGCGCACATAGCCTAAGGGTGAGAGTTTTTATTGAAGTCTCCTGAACGTGCTCAAAGGGACTCTAAGTTAGCACCTGCAACACAAAATTAAAATCCCAAGGTGTAACTCTGTGGCAGGGCACCGGAGTGTACCTGCTACAGGATTTCACATATCTTATTACCAGTCTATTGTCAGTGAGACTGTAATTATACAAATTCCCTAGGGCATATATGTGTACCTTAAAGGAGTTATCCGACATACACTCCAAAAAAAATTGTAAGCTAATCTGTGCTGTATTGTCATATAAATCACCCCTACATTGTTATTTTTTGTTTTCTAACTTTTGTTCCTCTTGAATTCACACTTTATTCCCTGCAGCTCTTGTTTACATTCAGCTCCAACAAACATGACAATTTCCTGTATTCTTGGTTGCCAAACCTCAGTCAGAGCTGGCACCACCCTGCCTCAGTGTCCAGCCCCACCCCCTGCCCGGCCTCAGTGTCCAGAAACGCCCCCTGCCCGGCCTCAGTGTCCAGCCCCACCCCCTGCCCGGCCTCAGTGTCCAGAAACGCCCCCTGCCCGGCCTCAGTGTACAGGAACGCCCCCTGCCCGGCCTCAGTGTACAGGAACGCCCCCTGCCCGGCCTCAGTGTACAGGAACGCCCCCTGCCCGGCCTCAGTGTACAGGAACGCCCCCTGCCCGGCCTCAGTGTACAGGAACGCCCCCTGCCCGGCCTCAGTGTACAGGAACGCCCCCTGCCCGGCCTCAGTGTACAGGAACGCCCCCTGCCCGGCCTCAGTGTACAGGAACGCCCCCTGCCCTCCCTCTGCACATTCAATGGCTGTCAGTATTCTGCCCAGCACCTGACCTCTCAGCATGTGACAGAGCAGAGATCCAGCTTCTCTCATCTGTGACACAGCAATCAGCTCACATCCCATCAACAATGGTAACAGAAAGAGTTGTTACATGTTCCTCACTCCTTATAGATAAATGAATACTGTGTAAGGCCCCTTTCACACGTCAGTGATTCTGGTACGTTTGTGCTTTTTTTTAAACGTACCAGAATCACTGACATACACAGACGCATTATAATGAATGGGTCTGCTCACACGTCAGTGATTTTTCACTGCACGTGTCTCCGTGCGGCGTTCCCGCGTGTGCGTTATTGCCGCACGGAGACATGTCCATTTTTTTCTGGCATCACTGATGTTCCACGGACCACGCAGTGGTGTGGTCCGTGAGACACGTGCCAGAAAAAAACATGCTTTTAAAATAAAAAACATTTTAACTGACCCGGCATCCAGCGATGTCCTCTGCAGCCCGTGCAGCTTGCTGCTTCTGAGCCGGCTCATTATTGTCGCGCATATTCATGATGCACGACACAGCCGACCCGGAAGCAGCTGCTGCAGGGGTCACCGCCGGCCGAATGCTGCACCGCGGGAGCGATCAGCACCATGGACAGCGGGAGCGGGCGCAGGTGAGATGATTACGAAGTGCAATCACGGGCCACGGAGAACGGAGCCCGGATTGCACTTAGACAACCCACGTGTGTGGAGTGTGCAGATTGCATACGAGTGGTCACATGACCATTCATTCTGTCGACAACTGTGTCTGCTGCACGTGATGTGAGGATTCACATATCTACACTGTGTAGCAGCAAGCAAGAAATAGTGCGATAATAATAATAATCATCATCATCTACAATAAAATATAGTTACTGCAGATTTTTGTGAAAAATCTTGACCACTATTTTTTCCTTGGGCTCCATGATATTTTGGTCATGCTGTCATATATCACAGCATGGCTATGTCACTACTAGCATGATGCAGGTCTGTGAGGTGGCTTTCATTTCCGCACTGTCTCGTTCACCGTCTGTCTCGTTCACCATCTGTCTCTGTCTGTCTCTAGCTTTCCGTCTCTTTTCTTTCCCTGTCTGTCTCTCTCTATCCATCTCCCCACTGACATCTTATTACCTCTTATACTAACACTGTCCTTTGTTACTATAGTAACCAATCACAGCTGAGATTAATAAACTGTAGTTCCAGGCTCCATTCACTTTAATGAAGTCATGTTTTTTGGAGAGTAACTGTAAAGCGCAGGGTTAAATTTTCCTGTGAAACCGTAGTCTACGACGTTCCCTGGGTCACATGGGTCATCTGTGCAAAAAAAACGTTATTGTAAATGAGATAGTGCGGATTCCTTTAGCGGACTCACACACACACACACACTCAGCTTTATATATTAGATTTTATATATATATATATATATATATATATATATATATATATATATATAGATAGATAGATAGATATATAATATTTATTTAAAATTGAAAGATATATACAGTTGTGTACCGCTCATGGCAGCAGACCACGTTGCTACTAAGGGACCTGTGAGTCAGGGGGCCCAGTTCCAGGGCCTGCACTGGACCCTCCTCCGTCCTGTATTGCACGTTCAACTGAACGATAAATGCCAATATAATTGAAAGCAATGATCTGACGGCTCACTCCTCCATTATTCTCCCTGTGCTTATGAGCTTTGATGTCTCAGTGCAGAGGGCACAATGATGTCACTTCAACGCACCATCTGCAGACCAGTGCCAAACATTCAGGACACCTGCTGCGAAGATTGGAGCAGCGGGAGAATGGGGAGAGATGAGTAATTTTTTTAATCATTAGGTGGGGCAGCCATTATACTGTTTTGATTGTTTAGGGGAGACCCCTATTTATTGAGCCACCCCGTGCCTAAAAATAGCAGCCTGCAGCCACTCAGGATTGTCACATCCATTAGATGTGACAATCCCAGCACTTTACCTGGCTCTTCCTGGTTGCTCTGGGGCGGTGGCAATCAGGCTAATATGAAGTTAATCACAGCCCACAGCTGCCTCTAAGCCAGATATTAATCGTCAGGGTCTGTGAGACACCCCCCCCCCCCCCTTAGTAATCTGTAAGTGACAGTAAATAAACACATACACCAAGAAAAAACAGTTTTTTGTAATTAAATACATCACCCTCATAAGCCTCTTGATTAGGCTACATTCACAGGACTGCCCCGTTTTTGCGGTCTGCAAAAAAATGGTCGTTTTTTCACGAATGCAACTGTGTGGCATCCGTTCCGTTCTGTATATGGTCCGTGTGTCATCTGCGTACCTTCCTATTTTGTTCATACTGCAAAAAAACGGAAGCAGCTAGATAGATAGAGGGATAGATAGAGACAGATAGCTAGAGGGATAAATAGAGGGATGGATGAATGAATCAAGGGATAGAGGGATAGATAATAGATGAGAAAGACCAATATAATGTCCCACCCCCCCCGCATATTCTAAGCTGGCACCCTTTAGTGCCTTTCATGTGGCACTAAAGGGTGCTTAGCCTTGTATTTAGCCAATAAATAAATAAATAATTAAAAAAAAAAAACGACGTGAGGTCCCCCCTATCTTTTGTAGCCAGCTAGGGTAAAGCAGACGACTGCAGCCTGCAGACCACAGCTGGCAGCTTCACCTTGGCTGGTAATCCAAAACAGAGGGCACCCCACGCTATTTAAAATTTAATAAATAATTTAAAACAAAAAACGTGGGGTCCCCCCCAAATTGCATCACCAGCCAAGGTAAAGCGGACAGCTGTGGTCTGGTATTCTCAGACTAGGGAGGTCCACCGTTATTGGACACTCCCCAGCCTAAAAATAGCAGGCTACAGCTGCCCCAGAAGTGGCGCATCCATTGGATGAGCCAATCCTGGCGCTTTGCCCCAACTCATCCCGTTGCCCTGGTGCGTTGGCAAACGAGGTAATATTTGGGGTTGATGCCAGATGTGTAATGTCACCTGGCATCAAGCCCTGGGGTTGGTGAGGTCAGGCGTCTATCAGATACCCGACATCACCAACCCAGTCAGTAAGAAATAAAAAATAGACAACAAAAAAAGTTTTATTTGAAAAAACACTCCCCACATTCCCTCTTTCAACAATTTATTGACAAGAACAATCCAATCCGGGTCCGGCGTAATCCAATAAGGGGGTCGCACGGCGATCCATACCATAGTCAATGAGACTCCCAGTCAATGAAGAACAAAATGTTCCCCATTGGCTGGGAGAGCCGTGCAGTGACCTGAGCTAACATCAATAGGTCAGCCCAGGTCACTGCAGGGGATGCCGAGCGCTGCCATCAGGAGGTTAGATGAGATCATTACCTGCAGTAACGATCTCCTGCTCTCCTGACGTCAGCGCTGTCACTGACTTTAATGCCCGCCGCGTTCTACGCAGTATCGCGAGAGCCCGTGACGTCACTGCTAGTGACAGTCTCGGGCCGCCCGCGAGACGGGCAGAGAAGGCAGTGACCGCGGTGACGTCAGGAGGCAGGAGATCGTCACAGCAGGTAATTATCTCATCTAATCTAACCTGCAGCTACATGTGCAGAGAGCAGGGAGCCGCGCACACTGCTTAGCGCTGGCTCCCTGCTCTCCTAGCTACAGTGCACATCGGGTTAATTAACCCGATGTGTACTGCAGCTACATGTCACAGTGCAGAGAGCAGGGAGCCACGCACACTGCTTAGCGCTGGCTCCCTGCTCTCCTAGCTACAGTGCACATCGGGTTAATTAACCCGATGTGTACTGCAGCTACATGTCACAGTGCAGAGAGCAGGGAGCCACGCACACTGCTTAGCGCTGGCTCCTTGCTCTCCTAGCTACAGTACACATCGGGTTAATTACACGATGTGTACTGCAGCTACATGTGCAGAGAGTCACGCACACTGCTTAGCACTGGCTCCCTGCACTCCTAGCTATAGTACACATCGGGTTAATTAACCCGATGTGTACTGCAGCTACATGTCACAGTGCAGAGAGCAGGGAGCCGCGCACACTGCTTAGCGCTGTCTTCCTGCTCTCCTAGCTACAGTACACATCGGGTTAATTACACGATGTGTACTGCAGCTACATGTGCAGAGAGCAGGAGCCGGCACTGGCAGCGTGAGAGCGGCGGAGGCTGGTAACTAAGGTAAATATTGGGTAACCACCTTGGTTACCCGATGTTTACCTTGGTTACAGCTTACCGCAGCTGCCAGATGCCGGCTCCTGCTCCCTTCATTTCGTCGCTCTCTCGCTGTCACACACAGCGATCTGTGCGTCACAGCGGGAGAGCGACGACCAAAAAATGAAGCTGGACATTCAGCAACGAGCGGCGACCTCACAGCAGGGGCCAGCTCGTTGCTGGATGTCACACACAGCGACAGCGACGGGACGTCGCTGCAACGTCACAGAAAATGGTGACGTAGCAGCGACGTCGTTGTCGCTGTGTGTGACACCACCTTTAGCAGTCAGTGTCCCACTCCCTGCCAGCCCCGCGGCGTGAGAAGCTGCTGATACTGCGGGCAGACACTGACAGTGCAGTGCGGGCAGCTGCGGGGCTGGCAGAGAGCGGGACACAGACTGCACGCCATCCCCGCGGCTGCACGCACTGCAGGGTGAGAAGCAGCTTATACTGCAGAGGGGGGCAAACACTGACACGCTGCAGTGCGGGCATCCGCGGGGCTGGCGCGGGACACAGACTGATGCACACACACAGATGACCCATGATGACACAGACAGCGCGCACGGGGGAGGGGGGGAGACAGTTCCCAGGGCGTCAGGCAGTAAACATGATAAAGCGCTGGGGAGACAGCGCTGACAGTGTATCTGACAGCAAGTGTTCCTTGCCTTATTGAATTGGACACTGAATCGGCTGCAATTCAGGGCGCACGTAGCTGGGCACAGGAGGCGGGGGAGGGAGACTACGGAGTGTGTGGGAGGTTGTGGGCAGAGTACGGGGTGCAGGGGAATGGGTGGGAGGGTGCAGGGAAGGGGGGCGGGGACTCCACGCACTGTACAGCCAGCAGGGCGGTAACATGCTGTTCCAGATTTGCATGTCAACATGACCCTGCCCATGTAGACATGAAATGACCGGAAGCAGCAAAATCGCGGCAGGAGCGGTCACATGACCACTCTGAGCCGGGGGAGAGGGGCTGACAGCAGGGCAGGTAAGTGGTCTCTATCTACTTACCTGCCCCAATGTAGCCCCATAGTGTAATAATGAAAAAAAGTCAAAAGAAGCCGGATAACCCCTTTAAGGGTACTGATGGCCAATCCCAACTCCAACCCTTTCTGGAGAAACTCTAGAATGGACATAATTGGTACTTCATCTCTCGGGGCTTCCCCTGTGCTAGAAAGAAATTTCCTCCAGGTCCTACCATATATTCTAGTGGTCACTGGCTTCCTACTCTTTAAGATGGTGGAACTAGACCCTGAGAAAACCCGGATCCTATTAGAAGGTCCCTCTCAAATTCTAAACCATCAAATGCAGGATTTAAGTTTGCGTATGATATTCTGGACCCTCAGAGAGTTGATCTGGAGTTTCTGGCACCAACCAAGGGAGGGGGGTGGAGTTTGGGACATTGATATTTGTCTTACCCCCCCTAAAATACTTTGGCCAAAACGGGGCATTTAGAATCACTCTCGCCCTTTCCTCTCTTATCTTCCTCAGAGCTGATGGATCAACAAGAGGGGGAAAGGCGTAAAGGAGGCCCAAACTCCAGGAAACCCTTATGGCATCTACTAAAAGGGGGTTGTCGTTGGGATCTAGTGAACAGAACCTCTTCAGCTTCCTGTTCTCTTTGGTTGCAAAGAGATCTGCATCTGGAACCCCCCACCTTTCTATAATCTGAGAGATTACCGGTTGTCCGAGACTATTCAACATGGAGGCTTCATAAGACCTGGAGAAACTTTTTTAGGGTCTTTCCTATTGCTCAGTGTTCTTTTAAATTGGAGGAACTCCCTTTTTCACCGAGAGTTCCATACCCTGGGAACTATGTGCCTCCTTAGGTGTGCTCCCCAACCGAATGATCTTCCATCCGTGGTGATTTTGTCTGTTACTGGGCCCACTGACGGAACTCTCGCTGACAGGTTAACCCATCGTAACAACCACCTGAGGGAGTCCTTGGGGACAGGTCTAATTCTCCTTCTAAATAATCCCCTAATTGTCTCTGTGCTCTTAATACTTCCCCCTGCAGATAATGGGAGTGATGTTGGGCCCATAAAACCATGGGAATACCCAAGGTGAGTGAACCCAACAGGGACATGGCCTTGTTTCTATGGCTGAGGTCACCAACATTGTCGCTTTATGTTTCTTCTCCTCCAGAAGGAAACACATTTTTAACTCGGAGTCCAGAAGCGGACCCAGGAAGGACTGTCTCTGAACCGGCTACAGTCTTGATTTCTCCAGATTCACAATCCAACCCAACTGTGTTAGGATGGATCTGACCCTTATGACGTGGGTATGACAATTTTCTTCCGACAGTCCTACCACCAAGAAGTTGTCCAGATATGGTACTAAAAGAGTATCACACACTCGCACATGAGCCATCATCTCAGGTATAACTTTTGCAAACCCCCTTGGCGCCATATTGAGACCAAAGGGCTCTGAACTGAAAATGCATCAACTTCTGACCTACAGGCACTGCTATTCTGAGATACCTCTGGTGATTATTGTGGATTGGGATGTGATAATAGGCCTCTTTTAGATCCAACACCGTCATGAAGCAACCTGGGAACAGAAACTTTATTGCAGTTATAGATTCCATCTTGAAGGGATGTTGAACCAGAAACCGGTTTAGTCCCTTCTAGTTGATGATGACCCTGTAGGATCTGTCTGGTTTCCTTATTAGAAAGAGGGCAATAGAATCCCACCCCCTCTTGTTCTTTGGGACTACTGACATGACATTCTTCCACACTACAGCCATGACATCCTTCTCCAGAGCGAGACGACTATCTTGTGACTTGCTGACGGATGTTATAATTAGAGATCCCAGAGCTTGGAAGGCAGCTGCACTTTGCACTAGGGACAGAGTGGACAGAACCTCTTCTGAATTGCTGCCCTTAAGCTGTTGCTCCTATTGTTGGAGCCAAACGATCAGTGACCTGGCTACACATGTCCCTGCGATTGTGGGTCTTAAGGTCCCCACTGCTGTCTCCCAGGAGCCTTTTAGGTAGCTAGCTGCCCTCCTGTCCAATTGATTTTTCAGGTTCCTTAGCTCTTCAAAGGGCAAGGTTGATTTCCTTTTCAGATTTTGCAGCAGCCACTTCAATCTTCGGCCTCTTATCTCACAACTTAGAGTCTTAATCCTCAAAAGGTTACTTCCTCTTCAATGAAGAAGACAAGGCAGCTCTTTTGTCTGGTCTCCTCTACTGCTCTCCTATCAGTTTCCTTATTTTCTCATTCACCAGAAATGAACGTTTTTTTCTCTGCTCTAATCCCTTGAACATTACGTTCTCTACCGACTACGGTCCTTTAACCTCCACCAGCCCCATTGTGGTCCAAACTGCTTTAATCAAACGGCTGGTCTCTGCAACCAGGAAGCATGGCCTGCCACCTAACCCTTCATCCGAAGATAAGGAATAGAAGGAAATGAAGGGGGAGGAGGAACTTGATCCTGAGCTGGAACTATCTTCCGGACTTGGGGATCTCCTCTTATCCATTTCAGCTTGCCTAACTGCTTAATGAATTATTTTACTTCTGCCCTTATAACAGAGTTTAAATTTGAAGCAGTCTGGGGCCTCTCTACTTATGGTCTCCTGTATACATAATGTACACAAATCCTTCTTGACCCCGGGGGAAGTGGGCTCTTACATATGGCACACTCCCTATTCCTTAATTTCCTAGACCTCTCCTAAGGAAAACTTAAGACAAGTGGACCCTATTAGAAAAAATACATTGGAGATACCGGATCTGGAGGCTGGACGAGCTCACAGGGTTTAACCTTCCAGGTCTACCTGGATATCTGGCTGGTCCTGCTGCCATCTATGCTAAAGCAACTACCTCCACTGCCTCCTGGCCGAGCCTGATGCTCTTCCTGGCCCTGCTGATTCTCTATCATCGGAGGAGACATGAACGCCGTTTACCCTGTAGGGCCCCTTTAAATAACACACCGGTTCTCCCTGTGCTGGTGCTTATCAATGGACCGTTCCTTCTTGCTGCAGCAGCGCATGCGCCGGAGGCCACATCCACGCCTTACCGCGTCATCAGGGCACAATGTCGGCACTTCACTTCCGGTTCTTCACCTCAGCACGCTTCACGATAGGGCAGCCTACATGACAGTGCAAGGCAGTACGCAGGCGTTGAGCGATGTCAGGCAATAGATCTCATCCGACACAGTCATACCTGCACCCACCACCGCAGAGGCAGACCGGCCTTTGGGTGAGGGCCGAGCTTTGGCGTCACGGCAAGTAAGCCACACTTCCAGTGCCGGTTCAGCCCTGGACATCTGATGCCGCCAGCTTGTTAGGTCTCCCATCTAGGACACGAAACCGAACTGATGCGGAGGAGAGGTGCCGCCCTTTATTTTAGTGGGTTCCTGTCCTGGATGGGCGGATTTCTCTTTCTCTGGTGGTGCTGTCATGGAAGAAGGGAAAATTCTGCTTGAGAGGTGTAAGAAGCTTGTTGATAGTTATAGGAAGAGATTTACTGCAGTTATTTATTCCAAAGGATGTTCAACCAAATATTAAGTTGAAAGAGCTAACGATTTTGTCCCCACCATTCTTGGAGTTTTGTGTGAATTTATGCTCAATTTACCTTTTTTCCCTCAGTTTTTTTTTCTGTTGTTCCAATGCACACAAAGGAAACAAACATGTGTACTGTATAACAAAACATGTAATTGCAATAACTTTCTGGGAGAAATACTTCATTTTCTGGAAAAATTTCAAGTGTGTTTTGGCCATGCCTATAAATGAGTGAAATTAACAATACAATGTACATATTAATCTCTCCTCTGCCCGGTAAAGTTTCCACACCTGTATTACTTATTTTGTTGTTCTCCTCTATCATGAGTATTATTCGGATAGATTTAAATGTGCAGGGCTATTCCAAGGGGAGTTTGATGCTGCCTCTTAACCCCCCCTCCCCCCTCTTCCGTTTCCATTGTTTCAGTTCCTGGATCTGGTAGGACGGGCACTGCTTCTTAAGGGTACGTGCCCACAATTGGTGCTTCCAGGGCTTTGGACGCATTGTATTTGATCTGTGACAAAATGCTGCGTTGTACAGTACAAGCACAATGCATGGGGTTTATAGAAATCCCATGCCCACTGTGCTTCTTCTTTCCCCAGCGTCTTCCCGATATGTAGCATTTCAATTAATGCTTACAGAGACATGAGTGTTCTCAGCGGGGAGAACACAGTGAAAGTCTGCAGCACACAGAATATGGACCTCTGTGTTCTCCTGCGGAGAATACTAGTGTCTTTGTAGGAAAAATGACACTACATCTAGAAGCAGCGTCATCCGGATCTTGTGCACATACCCTAAGTGACAGGTCTGATCGGCAGAACTGCAATATTAGTAAAACTATAAAGCTCTGCACAAGTTCTGCTGTAAGGCCCTGTGCACACTTACCGTTTTTTGCCTCGGATTTCCTGTGGTTTTGCTGCATGTTTCGCTGCAGAAATGTTCATAACATCTCTGCAGTGAATCACCAGCAAAACCTATGGGGGAAAAAAATCCTGTGCGCACTAGGCGGAACTTGACAGCTGCATGTTTTGCTGCGGGATACCCGCAGCAAAAACAATTGCATGTCAATTCTTTTCCGCATGTCGCTGCGGGATTTCACTCCATTGACTCCAATGTAATCGTGAAATCCCGCAGGGAATAACGCAGGCAGCAAATTCTGTGCGGTTCATTGCGTTTTCCTGCGTTATTCCCTGCGGTATTTCGCGGTTTACCTCCGGTAATGTACTTCGCTTGCCTGCGGTTTTGCAGGGAAGTGATGTCATTACAGGAAGAGGAAGCGGAGCAGAGAGTAAACAAACACACAGATCACAGACACACAGACATCACAGACATAGAACACAGACACAGACACATAGAATACACAGAGAAAGCAAACGGAAATATAGAAAAAAAACAAAACACGTGGGCTCCGCCGTATTTTTACCGTCCAGCTGAGGTAAGCACACAGCGGCGGCCCGGTATTCTCAGGCTGGGGAGGACGAGGGGCAGGGTTAATGTCCCCCGCCTCCCTCCCCCTCCCGCAGCCGAGAATATCAGCCGCAGCTGCCCCGGGACTGTCGCATCCATTATGCGGCAGTACCGGAGTGTCCCCAGCTCTTCCTGCTGCCATGATGCAGTGGCAGTCAGGGAAATACAAGGAGTTAATGGCGGTGGATCGCCGCCACTAAGTCCAGGCTTGATCATGGCAGCATCTATGAGACAGCTGACATGATCAACCCGTAAGTAAAGTGAAAAAACACACACACCGAAAAATCCTTTATTTTAAATAAAACACAAATAAGCCTCGTTCATCCTTTTATTAACCCCTCCTGAAACAAAGCTCCGACGTAATAGACGTCCTGCGATGCTTGCATCCAGCCGACACTGACACAGCGCTGAATGACATCAGAGGTAACCACAGGGCATTTCCCATGGCCGGTAATGTGAACTCACATTACCGCTCGGGAGAAATGCAGCGATCTGTCCTCTATGTCTATCCCTCTATCTATTCTTCTGTCTATTTATCTATCTATCTATCTATCTATCTACTATCTATCTACTATCTATCTACTATCTATCTCAGAAGGAAATGTTTTTTTTTTTCTTTCTCAATGTGCTTTATTGCATTGAATGCAATAAAACACATGTACCATCCCGCATGCGGCAATACTGCGAACAATACTGCGGTAAAACCGCGGCAAACCGCATGCGGTTTTTGGCGTTTTTTTACCGCGGGTGCGGTAATCTTTCAATGCCTCCAGAATTTTCTTGAGAAAATTCCATTTTCCAGTGCGCACACGGCCTAACACATTCAGCTGTCAGTGGTTTGTTCGGCGTCTACATTACTATTACTGTTAGGGCTGCTTCTCACTTGCGAGTTTCTCGCAGTAGAGTAATGCGAGAAAATCTCGCATTGGAATCGGACACATGTTAGTGAATGATTCAGCTCTCATCTGCGATTTTTTTCTCACTCCAAATCGGACTGAGAAAAAAAAATCGCAGCATGCTGCTTTTTTGCGAGTTTCTAATGCGAGTCTCTCCAATGCAAGTCTATGGGAGCGTGTAAAAAATCGGATGTCACGGGACGGCACTCACACCATCCTAGTGACATCCGATTTTCTAAATACATTTCTCGCATGTTTCCTAAAACACTGGAAACGAGTGATGTGTCACAATATCTGTCAATCACTATTCTCTGTCAGTCGGTCTCTCCCTCTCGGTCTCTATTCTCTCTCTGTCGGTCCGTCACTATCTCTGTCCCTCTCTCACAGTCTGTCGGTCATTTTCCCCTCCTCTCTCATACTCACCGATCCCCAGCGCTGCACGGCATTCACACTGCTGCGGCGGCTTTTACTATTTTGAAAAAGCCGGCCGCTCATTAAACAATTTTGTATTCCCTACTTTCCCCGCCCACAGGCGCCTATGATTGGTTGCAGTGAGATATGCCCCCACGCTGAGTGACAGGTGTCTCACTGCACCCAATCACAGCAGCCGGTGGGCGGGTCTATACTGTGCAGTGAAATAAATAATTAAATAATTTAAACAAACGGCGTGCGGTCCCCCCCAATTTTAATACCAGCCAGATAAAGCCATACGGCTGAAGGCTGGTATTCTCAGGATGGGGAGCCCCCCAGCCTAACAATATCAGTCAGCAGCCGCCCAGAATTGCCGCATACAGCGGGTAACCTCAGTGACAGCTCAGCCGATCGCGCGGCTGTCTTCATTAGCTGCGTGGAGGTAACAGGAGCGGCGGTGTCTTCTGCTGCTCCTGTCACCTGCATGCAGCTGAACTGGATGCGACGCTGGAGGACCGTGGATTACGCCGGGCATGGAGGGCTTTTTGGGGCTGATTAAATTGGTGATGAGGGAATTTGTTTGTGTTTTTTATTTCTAATAAATGATTTTTTCGGGTGTGTGTGTTTATTTACTGTAATTTACAGATTAATCATGGAAGGAATCTCGGGGAGACGCCTGACATGATTAATCTAGGACTTATTGGCAGCTATGGGCTGCCATTAACTCCTTATTACCCCGATTTGCCAACGCACCAGGGCAAATCAGGAAGAGCCGGGTACTGTCCCAGAACTGTCGCATATAATGTATGCGGCAATTCTGGGCGGCTGCTGACTGATATTGTTAAGCTGGGGGGCTCCCCATAACGTGGAGCTCCCCATCCTGAGAATACCAGCCTTCAGCCGTATGGCTTTATCTGGCTAGTATTAAAATTGGGGGGGAACGCACGCCGTTTGTTTAAATTATTTAATTCTTTATTTCACTGCACAGTATAGACCCGCCCACCGGCTGCTGTGATTGGGTGCAGTGAGACACCTGTCACTCAGCGTGGGGGCGTGCCTCACTGCAACCAATCATAGGCGCCTGTGGGCGGGGAAAGCAGGGAATACGAAATTGTTTAATGAGCGGCCGGCATTTTCAAAATAGAAAATGCCACCGGAGCAGTGTGAATGTGTCACGCTCTCCGGGTCCCCTGCTCTGCTCCCCGGCTCACCTGCCACGCTCCCCGGCTTCCCTGCTTCTCTCCCCGGTCTCCAGCCTCCATTGCCTGCGGTCTCCAGGCGGCCCGGTCCCCGCTCCCGGCGCCCGTCGGCTACTCAGCCCCAGCCCGGCTCTCCTGCTGCCTGCTCACCGCTCCCTGTCCTGGCTTCTGGCACCCGAGCCTCGCGCATGCGCATTAGGTCGCGCGGTCATTGACCCTTTCTTAAAGGGCCAGCGTCCACTGACAGGAAATTGGACACACAGGTACAGGGTATAAAGGGGTTTAGTGTCTAAGTGGGCGGGGCCTGTTCTTCGTGTTTCCTAAGCTAGGAGTCAGGTCTCCTTGTGTCTCTGTGCCATACTTACCTATCTCTCTTCTAGAGCCGCTCCTGCCTCGCCATCCGGTCCTGCCGATTCCCGAACGCTGACTATCTGCCATCCCGTCAGTCCATTCCATCTCTGATCCCTGTGGTGACCCGTCCTCTCGCTCCATCGGTTCCGGACTCTGCCTGACATCTCGGCCTCCGAACCTGAGCTCCGTCACCCGGACTACCATCAGTGACTCCGTGGTCCCAGGGACTTCTCCATTCCACTCTTGTGCACGGACTGTCCTGCTACCCGTAGTGCTCCGGCTACCGGACCCCTTACCTTCATCAAGGAGTTCGGCCCAGTGGATCCACCTCCTGGGTCTGCCCGTCCACCTGGCCCTAACAGAATGCCGTGCCGTGCAGCGCCGCGCCGGAGATCGGTGAGTATCAGAGGGTTGCTCACTTCAGTCACTCAGGGGATTAGCGGTCACCTATGAGCCATTCACAGGTGACCGCTAATCAGGACGTGACACAGACAGAGCCGCAGCATGACAATGAAGTTGGGTGAAGTTCACCCGAGTTCATTCTGATCGTACGGCTCTGTCTGTGTCTGCTGTCATCTGCCATTCAGCTCTGCTACATGGCTGTCTGTGTCTGCTGTCAGCGGCCATGTAGCAGAGCTGAATGGCAGATGACATAGTAAAAAATAGGCATTACACACGCATTACACACGCTAGTAAAATCATTAATTTATTCAGAAAAAGCATCGCACTAGCGTTGCACTCAGACCTAACGTGAACTAAAATCAGCCGAGTTTTTTTCAGCCCAGTCAGACCGATTTTACTCGCATAGATGTGTTTCCAGCCTTACACATAGCGATAACAGGGTGCACAGCTGAGGATAGTGAGAGCCATGATTAGGAGACCTGCTCTTTGAGAAGCCCAAGTTGCCAGCTGGTGGTTTTGCAAGAATTATAACAGCAACTTGTCAGGAACTAAAGAGGTGAGCAACTATCTGCTGTATAGGGATCAATGCGTTAGAAAGGTGGCTAATATGTCAGCAGCTAACTTCTCTCCTGGCTGTAACTAAAGGCCCCATCACACACACAGATAAAGCTGTGGCAGATCTGTGGTTGCAGTGAAATCAGGGACATATTGTTCAATTTGTACACAGCCACAAACCTGGCACTGATTGTCCACAATTTCACTGCAACCACAGATCAGCCGCAGATTTATCTCTGTGTGTAAAGTGGCCTTAAGGCACAATCTAGGCAGGCACTAGTGGCCTAGCTCTATGGAAACCAGCTGTAAACTAGAAAAGATAGATATTCCTATGCATGACAGCAGGTAGAAAAAGCAAGTCAATTGTAAACTAACTTATTTTCATAATAATTAAAAGGGAACCGGTCACCACTTTTTTGGCCTATAAGCTGCGGCCACCAACACCGGGCTCTTATATACAGCATTCTAGCATGCTGTATATAAGAGCCCAGGCCGCTGTGACAACATAAAAAACACTTTATAATACTTACAGTGCTGGCCAAAAATATTGGCACCCCTGCAATTCTGTACGATAATACTCAGTTTCTTCTTGAAGATGATTGCAATCACAAACTATTTAATATTATTAACTTCATTTATTTTGCTTGCAATGAAAAAACACAAAAGAGAAAGAAACAATCAAATCATTGATGATTTCCCACAAAACTCCAAAAATGGGCCAGACAAAAGTATTGGCACCCTTAGCCTAATACTTGGTTGCACAACCTTTAGCCAAAATAACTGCGACCAACCGCTTCTGGTAACCATCAATGAGTTTCTTACAATGCTCTGCTGGAATGTTAGACCATTCTTCTTTGGCAAACTGCTCCAGGTCCCTGAGATTTGAAGGGTGCCTTCTCCAAACTGCCATTTTGAGATCTCTCCACAGGTGTTCTATGGGGTTCAGGTCTGGACTCATTGCTGGCCACTTTAGTAGTCTCCAGTGCTTTCTATCAAACCATTTTCTAGTGCTTTTTGAAGTGTGGTTTGGGTCATTGTCCTGCTGGAAGACCCATGACCTCTGAGGGAGACCCAGCTTTCTCACACTGGGCCCTACATTAGGCTGCAAAATTTCTTGGTAGTCTTCAGACTTCATAATGCCATGCACACGGTCAAGCAGTCCAGTGCCAGAGGCAGCAAAGCAACCCCAAAACATCAGGGAACTTACGCCATGTTTGACTGTAGGGACCGTGTTCTTTTCTTTGAATGCCTCTTTTTTTTCTGTAAACTCTATGTTGATGGCTTTTCCCAAAAAGCTCTACTTTTGTCTCATCTGACCAGAGAACATTCTTCCAAAACGTTTTAGGCTTTCTCAGGAAGGTTTTGGCAAACTCTAGCCTGACTTTTTTTACGTCTCGGGGTAAGAAGTTGGGTCTTCCTGGGTATCCTACCATACAGTCCCTTTTCATTCAGACGCCGACGGATAGTACGGGTTGACACTGTTGCACCCTCGGACTGCAGGGCAGCTTGAACTTGTTTGGATGTTAGTCGAGGTTCTTTATCCACCATCCGCACAATCTTGCGTTGAAATCTCTCGTCAATTTTTCTTTTCCTTCCACATCTAGGGAGGTTAGCCACAGTGCCATGGGCTTTAAACTTCTTGATGACACTGCGCACCGTAGACACAGGAACTTTCAGGTCTTTGGAGATGGACTTGTAGCCTTGAGATTGCTCATGCTTCCTCACAATTTGGATTCTCAAGTCCTCAGACAGTTCTTTGGTCTGCTTTCTTTTCTCCATGCTCAATGTGGTACACACAAGGACACAGGACAGAGGTTGAGTCAACTTTAATCCATGTCAACTGGCTGCAAGTGTGATTTAGTTATTGCCAACACCTGTTAGGTGCCACAGGTAAGTTACAGGTTCTGGTAATTACACAAATTACAGAAGCATCACAGGATTTTTCAAACAGTGCCAATACTTTTGCCCACCCCCTTTTTTATGTTTGGTGTGGAATTATATCCAATTTGGCTTTGACAATTTATTTATTTTTTTTTCATTGAAGACAAATTAAATGAAGATATTAATACCAAAGAATGTGTGATTGCAATCATTTTCAAGAAGAAACTGAGTATTATCTGACAGAATTGCAGGGGAGCCAATACTTTTAGCCACCACTGTACCTAACGGTCGCTCTGCGGTGGATGAGGGCCTAATGGGTGTCTCCGCTGTCCAGTGCCGGAGCCGCCTCTTTCGGCCATCTTTGTTCTCCTTCTTCTCTAGCCACGGTGCATGACGGGTCCGAGCATATACAATCGCCGGCATTCTGTTCCTGAGCAGGGCAGATCAAAGTATTGTAGTGCGCCTGCGCAGGATCGGCGAGTGTGTATGACGTAGCTGCGTCATGCACACAGGCTTGAGAAAGAGGACAAAGGTGGCCGAAAGAGGAGGAGCCCACACCGGACAACGGAGACGCCCATTAGGCCCTCATCCACTGCAGAGCGACAGTTAGGTGAGTATTATAAAGTGTTTTTTATGTTGTCACAGCGGCCTGAGCTCTTATATACAGTATGTTAGAATGATGTATATAAGAGCCCGGTATTGGTGGCCGCAGCTTATAGGCCAAAAAAGTGGTGACAGGTTCCTTTTAAAGCTATTTTAGAACTTGATCGTACCCTTTAACACTCTTATTTACTGCTCATTACCTAGGAGACGGACCACCACTGCTGTCCAGCCTGTAACCGCCATACTGAAGCTGGGGGAAATTAGGAGGAAACAGTGTGCTCCAGTGACCCTGGACAGCTTCAAAACAGTGCTTACAAGCTCAATAGAAAGGAGCATGTAAGCACTGCACATGTTCTGCTTTCTACCAGCACTGGCCGGTCTCCAAAACAACTCAAACAAAAAAGTGTTAATATCTTAAGAATGGCTACAGGCAATTGTTTGTTTCCAACTACAACTTCAGAATACCATTCATAAATATGAGAATATCACTTCACTGTCCAGTAAAAAGCAAGCCCGTCCATACTGCACAGCATCCATATGGTGGACTGTGAGGCTGGTAGGGGCAGGGAGGTAGCCAGGTGATAAAGCACAGAGCTGGCCATACACGAGTGCCTCCATGCCCCACACTGGCTCTGAGCAAGAAGAGAGCACAGAGAGCAGCCCGTCCACAGAGGGTAATACGGCGCTCACACCCGCGGGCGCACTCTGTCCCCCCACACTCCAGTCCTTACCTTCCTAAGCTGAGTGGACTTCAGCAGGCCGACGGCCAATCGCTGGCCAGGCTTCACATCACGTGATCTATGCTGTGCTAGGCACGTCTTCTGTACGAACTTCTGTCTGCTGTAAGGCAGTGCAGGGCTACGGAAACATGGCCGTCACGGGTAGAGAAAGTTCACCGCTTCGGATCATAAACTACAGTTACCAGAATACTTTGCGCTGCAAAGGAAGTCGCTTGTATTGTACGTCACGCTGTCGCCATATTGGCGAGCTTTTCGAAAAAGTCTATTTTTCCCAGCAGCCCCTGGGACTCGGGTAGGCGGCATTTGTAAGCCTTAGTTCCCTGCTCGTGTGACCCGGAGAGGCTGCGTCCGATAAGATGGCGGCGGTTCTGCAGCAAGTGCTGGAGAAGGCCGAGCTGGCGAAGCTGCCCAAAGCAGTGCAGGGCAAACTGGAGCGGTACTTAGCGGAGCAGCAGAGTGACGTGGAGCAGCTGAAGTCCCGGCACGAGAAGTTCCGCGTGGACTGCGGTATGGGACATGTGCGGCTGTCATCACCTCTGTGTGCACTGCGCTCTATACTGAGGAGAGCGGGGGGGATGACGGACGGAGGCTGCGCAGGGCCCACCGTGTAAGGAGCCTTCCGGAGAGAGGGTCTCCAGCAGACACTCCGTCCTATCTAATCATTGCAGAGTGATGCTCGTATTAAGGCCTCCAGCACTGTGTGTACTGTATTGTGCAGGGGTATATTAGTGCTCTCCTAGAGGTCCTGTATGTTTCCTCCAGCACTGTGTGTACTGTATTGTGCAGGGGATATATTAGTGCTCTCCTAGAGGTCCTGTATGTTTCCTCCAGCACTGTGTGTACTGTATTGTGCAGGAGATATATTAGTGCTCTCCTAGAGGTCCTGCATGTTTCCTCCAGCACTGTGTGTACTGTATTGTGCAGGGGTATATTAGTGCTCTCCTAGAGGTCCTGTATGTTTCCTCCAGCACTGTGTGTACTGTATTGTGCAGGGATATATTAGTGCTCTCCTAGAGGTCCTGCATGTTTCCTCCAGCACTGTGTGTACTGTATTGTGCAGGGATATATTAGTGCTCTCCTAGAGGTCCTGTATGTTTCCTCCAGCACTGTGTGTACTGTATTGTGCAGGGGTATATTAGTGCTCTCCTAGAGGTCCTGTATGTTTCCTCCAGCACTGTGTGTACTGTATTGTGCAGGAGATATATTAGTGCTCTCCTAGAGGTCCTGCATGTTTCCTCCAGCACTGTGTGTACTGTATTGTGCAGGGATATATTAGTGCTCTCCTAGAGGTCCTGTATGTTTCCTCCAGCACTGTGTGTACTGTATTGTGCAGGGGTATATTAGTGCTCTCCTAGAGGTCCTGTATGTTTCCTCCAGCACTGTGTGTACTCTATTGTGCAGGAGATATATTAGTGCTCTCCTAGAGGTCCTGCATGTTTCCTCCAGCACTGTGTGTACTGTATTGTGCAGGGGTATATTAGTGCTCTCCTAGAGGTCCTGTATGTTTCCTCCAGCACTGTGTGTACTGTATTGTGCAGGGGATATATTAGTGCTCTCCTAGAGGTCCTGTATGTTTCCTCCAGCACTGTGTGTACTGTATTGTGCAGGAGATATATTAGTGCTCTCCTAGAGGTCCTGCATGTTTCCTCCAGCACTGTGTGTACTGTATTGTGCAGGGGTATATTAGTGCTCTCCTAGAGGTCCTGTATGTTTCCTCCAGCACTGTGTGTACTGTATTGTGCAGGGATATATTAGTGCTCTCCTAGAGGTCCTGCATGTTTCCTCCAGCACTGTGTGTACTGTATTGTGCAGGGATATATTAGTGCTCTCCTAGAGGTCCTGTATGTTTCCTCCAGCACTGTGTGTACTGTATTGTGCAGGGGTATATTAGTGCTCTCCTAGAGGTCCTGTATGTTTCCTCCAGCACTGTGTGTACTGTATTGTGCAGGAGATATATTAGTGCTCTCCTAGAGGTCCTGTATGTTTCCTCCAGCACTGTGTGTATTGTATTGTGCAGGGGATATATTAGTGCTCTCCTAGAGGTCCTGCATGTTTCCTCCAGCACTGTGTGTACTGTATTGTGCAGGGGATATATTAGTGCTCTCCTAGAGGTCCTGTATGTTTCCTCCAGCACTGTCTGTACTGTATTGTGCAGGAGATATATTAGTGCTCTCCTAGAGGTCCTGTATGTTTCCTCCAGCACTGTCTGTACTGTATTGTGCAGGAGATATATTAGTGCTCTCCTAGAGGTCCTGTATGTTTCCTCCAGCACTGTGTGTACTCTATTGTGCAGGGGTATATTACTGCTCTCCTAGAGGTCCTGTATGTTTCCTCCAGCACTGTGTGAACTGTATTGTGCAGGGGTATATTAGTGCTCTCCTAGAGGTCCTGTATGTTTCCTCCAGCACTGTCTGTACTGTATTGTGCAGGGATATATTAGTGCTCTCCTAGAGGTCCTGTATGTTTCCTCCAGCACTGTGTGTACTGTATTGTGCAGGGATATATTAGTGCTCTTCTAGAGGTCCTGTATGTTTCCTCCAGCACTGTCTGTACTGTGCAGGAGATATATTAGTGCTCTCCTAGAGGTCTTGTATGTTTCCTCCAGCACTGTGTGTACTGTACTGTGCAGGGGTATATTAGTGCTCTCCTAGAGGTCCTGTATGTTTCCTCCAGCACTGTGTGTACTGTATTGTGCAGGGGTATATTAGTGCTCTCCTAGAGGTCCTGTATGTTTCCTCCAGCACTGTGTACTGTATTGTGCAGGGGTATATTAGTGCTCTCCTAGAGGTCCTGTACGTTTCCTCCAGCACTGTGTGTACTGTATTGTGCAGGGGTATATTAGTGCTCTCCTAGAGGTCCTGTATGTTTCCTCCAGCACTGTGTGAACTGTATTGTGCAGGGGATATATTAGTGCTCTCCTAGAGGTCCTGTATGTTTCCTCCAGCACTGTGTGTACTGTATTGTGCAGGGGTATATTAGTGCTCTCCTAGAGGTCCTGTATGTTTCCTCCAGCACTGTGTGTACTGTATTGTGCAGGGGTATATTAGTGCTCTCCTAGAGGTCCTGTATGTTTCCTCCAGCACTGTGTGTACTGTATTGTGCAGGGGATATATTGGTGCTCTCCTAGAGGTCCTGTATGTTTCCTCCAGCACTGTGTGAACTGTATTGTGCAGGGGATATATTAGTGCTCTCCTAGAGGTCCTGCATGTTTCCTCCAGCACTGTGTGTACTCTATTGTGCAGGGGCATATTAATGCTCTCCTAGAGGTCCTGTATGTTTCCTCCAGCACTGTGTGTACTGTACTGTGCAGGGGTATATTAGTGCTCTCCTAGAGGTCCTGTATGTTTCCTCCAGGACTGTGTCCTGTATTGTTCAGGGTATATATTAGTGCTCTCCTAGAGGTCCTGCATGTTTCCTCCAGCACTGTGTGTACTGTATTGTGCAGGGGTATATTAGTGCTCTCCTAGAGGTCCTGTATGTTTCCTCCAGCACTGTGTGAACTGTATTGTGCAGGGGATATATTAGTGCTCTCCTAGAGGTCCTGCATGTTTCCTCCAGCACTGTGTGTACTGTATTGTGCAGGGGTATATTAGTGCTTTCTCTAGTCCCTTCCACGACAGCATAGGAGGTTGTCTGTCCACGCCCTAATTGGGACAGGAAGTTCAAGAGGTTTAAAAGGACCCTCCCACCTCCCACAGCCAGTGTCTTTCCTGTCCCCATGGGGCATGGAGAGGTTTTTATTTTTCTCCTATGCTGTGGTGGCCGGCGAACTACAGTATAATATTCTTTTTCCTTCCCCTGTTACCTTAAGCCGGATAGCATCGGTCGGGCCTTCACCGCTCCTCCCTTGCTGTTCCCTCACGCTGTGGGGGACCGCTGCTCCAGCCTTCCGGAGCCTCCTTAGGGGTGATGCAGGCTGTTGAGCTCCCCGGCCGGCGTCCTCCCTGAGCCGCCGGCCGCTTCCTGCATGCACGCTGCCGGAGCGATCCGGAAGTGCTCCCGGGGGCGGGACTTCCGGTCTTGCGGACTTCCGGTCGAGCGCTTCCGGTTTGCGGAGGCAGCGTGGAGGACACGCCGACGGTGACACGGCCTGTCCAGGACCGGATGCGGGAGGCGGGGAATGTTTACCGTCACTGGGGAGGCAGGCCCTTTTTACATAAGGGCTGCCGTGAAGACGTCAGATCATGGTAAGCAACCGTGCTCCCTGTCATGTCTTCCGCTGCAGCTGCATCTGCAGAACCCAGTGTGCCCCCTGCTACTGTAAGTATGGAGGGGGGATGGTCCCTCGGTCATAGGTCTCAGTCAGATGCTTATTAGTGATGAGCGAGTACTAAAAAGCTCGGGTGCTCGAAGCTCGGGCCGAGCATCCCAAGATACTCGTGTACTCGGCCCGAGCACCGAGCCCAATGTTATCCTATGGGAGACCCGAGTATTTTTCTGAAATGACCCCCCGGCAGCATGTAGAAACCCTAAAAATGTCACAAAAGTCTCAGAAGAGTGCTCAAATGACATGGCAACAGCATGGGGAAGACCCCTTGAAGCATTTATCACTCAAAAGTCACAGCTGTGAACAATTTTGTCCAAGTTTTACGCCATTTTTACGGACTCACCAGAAAACCTTCCAAAATGACACCAAAATGAATTTTCATGGCGGAAATGTTAAGGGCACATACCCAATAGTGAGATAGAGCTGGTGTATGTTACTTTTTGAGATTAATACATGAAAGATTTTACATGAAAACCTTGTGTGGCACTCCGATGTCCAAAACGCACGTTTTGTGCTTTTTACTAGCGATGTCGGTCATTTTTTTTTTTTTTTATTCTATCTCCCTCAGTCCGTCGGTCTGTCTCTGTCTTGTCTGTCCCCCTCTCACAGTCTGTCGGTCAGTTCCCCCCCCCCTCTCTCTTACTTACCGTTCCCCGATCACTGCCGCGGCGCTGCACGGCTGTTCAAACTCCGGTGGCTTTTCCTCTTTTGAAAAAGCCGGCCGCTCATTAATCAATTTCCTATTCCCTGCTTTCCTGCTTTTCGGCGCCTATGATTGGTTGCAGTGAGACACGCTCCCACGCTGAGTGACAGCTGTCACACTGCACCCAATCACAGCAGCCGGTGTGTGTATACTGTGCAGTGAAATAAATAATTAAATAATTAAAAAAAACGGCGTGCGGTTCCCCCCAATTTTAATACCAGCCAGATAAAGCCATACGGCTGAAGGCTGGTATTCTCAGGATGGGGAGCTCCACGTTATGGGGAGCCCCCCACCCTAACAATATCAGTCAGCAGCCGCCCAGAATTGCCGCATACATTAGATGCGACAGTTCTGGGGCTGTACCCAGCTCTTCCCGATTTACCCTAGTGCGTTGGCAAATCGGGGTAATAAGGAGTTAATGGCAGCCCATAGCTGCCACTAAATCCTAGATTAATCATGTCAGGCGTCTCCCCGAGATTCCTTCCATGATTAATCTGTAAATTACAGTTAAAAAACACACACACACCCGAAAAATCCTTTATTAGAAATAAAAAACACTAACAAAGTCCCTCATTACCAATTTATTAACCCCGACAAACCCTCCATGTCCGGCGTAATCCACGAACCTCCAGCGTCGCGTCCAGCTCTGCTGCATGGAAGTGACAGGAGCTGCAGAATACACCGCCGCTCCGGTCACCTCCACGCAGCTAATGAGATGAGTATAGCGATCAGCTGAGCTGTCACTGAGGTTACCTGGATCCAGCGGTGGATGCAGCGGTGGCCGCGGGTAACCTCAGTGACAGCTCAGCTGATCGCGCTACTCACTGCCGCTCCGGTCAGCTCCATGCACCAACTGAGGTGAGTATAGCGATCAGCTGCTGTCACTGAGGTTAATCGCGGCCACCGCTGGATCCAGCGGTGGCCGGGAGTTACCTGACTGACAGCAGCTGATCGCGCTATTCCCTTCATTAGCTGCGTGGAGGTGACCGGAGCGGCGGTGTATTCTGCAGCTCCTGTCACCTCCATGCAGCAGAGCTGGACACGACGCTGGAGGACTGTGGAGTACGCCGGACATGGAGGGTTTGTTGGGGTTAATAAATTGGTAATGAGGGACTTTGTTAGTGTTTTTTATTTCTAATAAAGGATTTTTCGGGTGTGTGTGTTTTTTAACTGTAATTTACAGATTAATCATGGAAGGAATCTCGGGGAGACGCCTGACATGATTAATCTAGGATTTAGTGGCAGCTATGGGCTGCCATTAACTCCTTATTACCCCGATTTGCCAACGCACTAGGGTAAATCGGGAAGAGCCGGGTACAGCCCCAGAACTGTCGCATATAATGTATGCGGCAATTCTGGGCAGCTGCTGACTGATATTGTTAGGGTGGGGGGCTCCCCATAACGTGGAGCTCCCCATCCTGAGAATACCAGCCTTCAGCTGTATGGCTTTATCTGACTGGTATTAAAATTGGGGGGAACCGCACGCCGTTTTTTTTAATTATTTATTTATTTTACTGCACAGTATAGACCCGCCCACCGGCTGCTGTGATTGGGTGCAGTGTGACACCTGTCACTCAGCGTGGGGGCGTGTCTCACTGCAACCAATCATAGGCGCCTGTGGGCGTGGAAAGCAGGGAATATGAGATGGCTGTGTACAGAGCACAGCGCGCCGGCCGGTATAAAGGCTCGGTCACGCTGTGCAGGCCGGCCAATCACTGCAATTCCACAACTAACAGGGCTTTGGCATTGCAGTGGTCTGCCAGCCAATCCCTGCATGAGGGCTGGCTCTCAAAAGAGCGCCAACATGCAGGGATGACGACCACGAGTAAAGCACGAGTATTGCAAAATTACTCGGTACCCGCCGAGTAGCCCGAGTACAGTGATACTCGTGCGAGTACCGAGTAGTAACAAGCATACTCGCTCATCACTAATGCTTATGGCTCTCTGGTCTGTGTTTTCTAGGAGGACAAGGCCACCAAGAAAACTGACAGAAATGAAAAGTCAGAGAAGCCTGAGAAGTCAGAAAAGACTGACAAGGATAAGCCTGATAGACCTGACAGAATGGAAAAAATTAAAAAATGTCCTATCTGTATAAAGAAGCTCCCTGCAGTATGGGATAAAAAGCTTTGCCAGCAATGTACGGACCAGATTATTAGGGCCGAACAACCGTCCCTGATAGACGAGTTGCGGTCAATGATGAAACAGGAGATTAGGGCCTCACTGGCCTCCCTTCCTGCTCCTGGCCCTGCTCCTGGCCCTGCTCCTGGACCCTCTCCTCCAAAAAAGAGGAGACTCCAGTCGACCCCGTCTGATCAGGAGGACGCTGATTCCACCTCTGAGGGTCCTGATGAAGGAATTCCCTCTGGGGGGTCTGACCAGTCCTTTCTGTTTCCCTCAGAAGATTTGGGGGATCTTATTGGGGCAGTTCGGAGCACTATGGGATTAGAGGAAGTGCAGTCACTTCCCTCTATCCAGGACGAAATGTTTGCTGGCCTGAAGTCAGTCAAACAGTTAGGATTTCCAGTCCATGCCAATATCTTGGATATTGTCTCTCAAGAATGGGAATTTCCTGAGAGACGGGTACGGAGTGACCCTAAACGCCGGTTTCCTCTGGAACCTTCTGGTTTACATTGGGAGGTCCTAAGAGTAGACGTTCAGGTGGCTAGGGTAGCTAAGCAAACGGCTCTTCCCTTTGAAGATACTTCCCAACTGAAGGATCAGATGGATAGGAAGGTAGAAGGCCTGATGAAGCGGTCCTGGGAGGCATCGTCTTCTTCTATTCAGGCTAACATTGCCTCCACCTGTGTATCCAGGTCCCTAATTAGGTGGTTAGATCAGTTGGAGGCTCATATTTCCCAGGGAACCCCTAGGGGGGAATTACTGGAATCCCTTCCCTTGCTTAGGAAGGCTACCAGTTTTTTGGCAGATACCTCGGTGGAATCTGTCCGCCTGGCGGCCAGGACCTCGGTTCTTTCTAACTCTGCCAGACATGCCCTCTGGCTTAAGGCCTGGAGCGGAGACTCCACCTCCAAAATGAGGCTTTGCTCCCTTCCGTTTAAAGGGGATTTGGTGTTTGGGCCTGCCCTGGATGATATCCTGGACAAGGCGACCGATCGTAAGGCCTTGCCCGATCCTAGACCCACCAGGAAGCGGTCCTTTCGTCCCTCGATGCCTCAGGCCTCCCAGCCCAGAGGGAAAGGGAAGGCAGGCAGGTGGAGCTATCCCAAGGGTAGAGGGAGAAACATCCTCATCCCTCCCCATCAGCAACGTCCTCAGCAGGACAAACAGTGACTCGGCCCGGGTGGGGGGACGACTCTCGGCGTTTCTTCCCCAGTGGCGGTCCATAACCACTTGCCAATGGGTTCTGAAGATCGTCTCGGAAGGTCTCCTCATAGAATTCCTCTCCCCCCCTCGTCCGGGTGTCCGAGTCACTGCTCTGGCGTCGCAGGTTTCACAGGCTCTGTTGTACGCAAAGATTATAGAGCTAATGCACTCGGGGGTCGTTTCCCCAGTCCCGAGTCAGGAAGAAGGGGTAGGACACTACTCCCGCCTCTTCCTTGTCAAGAAGCCGTCTGGCGACGTTCGGATAATTATCAATTTAAAACGTCTAAACCGTCAGGTCAGGTACCGGCGGTTCAAGATGGAGTCAGTAAAATCAGCTATTCCCCTGATAGGTCTACACCACCAGATGGCCTCTATAGATCTGAAAGACGCCTACTTCCATGTACCAGTCCATCCGGGTCACAGGCAATACCTCAGGTTTGCGGTGCTACACGGGGAGGAAGTGCTTCATTTCCAATTCAATGTACTTCCCTTCGGGATCTCCTCGGCTCCAAGGATCTTTTCGAAGATCATGGCAGAGGTGGTCGCCTTCATAAGATTGCAGGGTATCTGTCTGGTTCCATATTTGGACGACTTTCTTCTCATGGCTCCATCTGCTCCAACCCTCCGGAGCCATGTGGAAAGGTCTTTGGGAATCCTTCGGTCCCTGGGATGGATTCCCAATCTCAAAAAATCACAGTTAACCCCTTCCTCCACTCGGCAGTTTCTCGGAGTGCTGCTGGACTCCGACAGACAGGCATCTTTTCTCCCAGAGGGCCACAGGGTAGCTCTGTTAGCCAAAATATCAAAGCTTCGCAGGCAGGCTCGCCCGATGCTTCGAGCGGCTATGTCAGCTCTGGGTTCCATGACGTCCTGCATTCCCTCAGTCAGGTGGGCTCAGGCCCATTCTCGGTGTCTCCAGGATCATATCCTGGCACATTGGGACAGGCTCCCGTCATCCCTAAACAGACTGTTTCGCCTCTCGGGGTCCGTCTCCTCATCCCTTCTCTGGTGGCTGCGTCCCGCCAACCTGCAGGTGGGGGTTGCCTGGACTCAGACACCCCTGGTTACACTGACCACAGATGCCAGCCTACGAGGATGGGGGGCAATGGTGGCAAACTCCCCATTTCAGGGGGTCTGGAGTCCTTACGTCAGCTCCCAATCCTCCAACTACCGGGAGCTCAGGGCAGTCAGAGAAGCCCTCCTTGCGGCTCAGGACCTCGTCCGGGACTCTCACGTCCTGGTGTATTCAGACAATGTCACAACAGTGGCACATCTCCGCCATCAGGGCAGTACACGCTCAGGCGCCCTGAAGTCAGTGTCCTCCCGAATCTTTCAATGGGCGGAACAATCTCTGCTCTGCCTTTCTGCGGCCCATCTGAAGGGCTCCCTAAATCTTCAGGCGGATTTCCTGAGTCGTCGGGATGTTCATCCGGGGGAATGGAGTCTGAATCAGGCGGTGTTCTGCTCTCTGGTGGCACGGTGGGGTGCTCCAGAGGTGGACCTCTTTGCTTCGGCAGGGAATCGCAAGGTCGCAACATATTTCTCCCTGAACCCACGGGACGAGGCGTTAGGGGTAGACGCTTTCTGCCACAAGTGGTCCTTTCGCCTCGCTTACGCGTTCCCCCCTCTTCCTCTTCTCGCAAGGGCCCTGAGGAAGATCAGAGACGAGGGGGTCCCAACTATACTGGTAGCCCCGCTGTGGCCTCGGAGGAGTTGGTTCAGCCTGGTCATGACGCTAGGAATCGACGGCCCGGTCCTCTTAGGTTCGGACCCCAACTTACTGTCCCAGGGTCCGATTTTCCATCCGACTCCCCAGAATCTCAACTTTGCTGCCTGGCTTCTGAGGCCCGGGCACTGAAGGCCCAAGGGCTTTCTGACAAAGTTGTGGCTACCCTACAGAAGAACCGTAAACCTGTGACAAATAGTATTTACAACAAAATCTGGAAGAGATTTTCCTCCTGGTGTGGTTCTCAGCCTCCTGACCCACTTCGGCCTAATATTGCGCAGATTCTGGACTTCCTCCAGAGTGGATTGGACTTAGGCCTTCGGCCTAGCACCCTGAAGGTTCAGGTCTCAGCCCTCAGTGCAGTCTTTGACACGGCTCTGGCAGATCATCGTTGGATCCGTCGGTTCTTTGTGTCCGCTAGTAGACTCTGTCCACGTCAGAGGGTCCTGACGCCTCGCTGGGATCTCAATGTGGTCCTTCCCGGACTATCTCAGTCACCATTTGAACCTCTGTGCTCTTGTAACATTCGTTCTCTTTCTCACAAGACTGCTTTTCTTGTGGCTATTACGTCTGCTCGCAGGGTCGGAGAACTTCAGGCTTTGTCTATCAGGGAACCTTACCTGACCGTCAGAGATGACAGCATCGTGTTTCAGCTGGACCCTTCCTTCCTTCCCAAGGTAGTTTCGGATTTTCACCGTTCTCAGTCCATCGTCCTGCCTTCCTTCTGTCAGAATCCTCGGACTCCGGGTGAGGAAGTGTTTCATTCTTTGGATGTCCGTCGGATAGTGTTGCACTACCTGAAGGTTACTGCTTCTTGGCGCCTTGATTCTAACCTGTTCATCCAGCCCTTTGGCCGCAATAAGGGCAGGAAGGTGGCTAAGAGTACCATCGCCAACTGGATTATGCGGGCAATTAGAGACGCCTACCTCGCTCAGCATCTCTCTCCGCCTACCGGATTCACGGCGCACTCCACCAGGGCTACCTCTGCCTCCTGGGCTGAACGGGCAGGGGCCTCCCCTGAGCAGATCTGCAAGGCGGCTACGTGGTCTTCGCTCCATACTTTCACGAAGCATTATCGGTTGGATCTGGATTCCAACAGGGATTTGGCCTTTGGCAGGAAGGTCCTGCAGGCTGTGGTCCCCCCCCTAGGTATCAATTCGTTGGTATTCCTCCTATGCTGTCGTGGAAGGGACTAGAGAAATAAGAATTATTCTTACCGATAATTCGGTTTCTAGGACCTTCCACGACGGCAGGTAATTCCCTCCCTTATCCTCGATATTCCTGGATGTGTTTGTACTTCTCATATGCTATGGGTTCTTTGTAAGACACTGGCTATGGCAGGTGGGAGGGTCCTTTTAAACCTCTTGAACTTCCTGTCCCAATTAGGGCGTGGAGAGACAACCTCCTATGCTGTCGTGGAAGGTCCTAGAAACCGAATTATCGGTAAGAATAATTCTTATTTCCTAGAGGTCCTGTATGTTTCCTCCAGCACTGTGTACTGTACTGTACTGTGCAGGGGTATATTAGTGCTCTCCTAGAGGTCCTGTATGTTTCCTCCAGCACTGTGTGTACTGTATTGTGCAGGAGATATATTAGTGCTCTCCTAGAGGTCCTGTATGTTTCCTCCAGCACTGTGTGTACTGTATTGTGCAGGGGTATATTAGTGCTCTCCTAGAGGTCCTGCATGTTTCCTCCAGTATTGTGTGTACTGTATTGTGCAGGGGTATATTAGTGCTCTCCTAGAGGTCCTGTATGTTTCCTCCAGCACTGTGTGTACTCTATTGTGCAGGGGTATATTAGTGCTCCCCTAGAGGTCCTGTATGTTTCCTCCAGCACTGTGTGTACTGTATTGTGCAGGGGATATATTGGTGCTCTCCTAGAGGTCCTGTATGTTTCCTCCAGCACTGTGTGTACTGTACTGTGCAGGGGTATATTAGTGCTCTCCTAGAGGTCCTGTATGTTTCCTCCAGGAATGTGTCCTGTATTGTGCAGGGTATATATTAGTGCTCTCCTAGAGGTCCTGCATGTTTCCTCCAGCACTGTGTGTACTGTATTGTGCAGGGGTATATTAGTGCTCTCCTAGAGGTCCTGTATGTTTCCTCCAGCACTGTGTGTACTGTATTGTGCAGGGGTATATTAGTGCTCTCCTAGAGGTCCTGTATGTTTCCTCCAGCACTGTGTGTACTGTATTGTGCAGGGGTATATTAGTGCTCTCCTAGAGGTCCTGTATGTTTCCTCCAGCACTGTGTACTGTACTGTACTGTGCAGGGGTATATTAGTGCTCTCCTAGAGGTCCTGTATGTTTCCTCCAGCACTGTGTGTACTGTATTGTGCAGGGATATATTAGTGCTCTCCTAGAGGTCCTGTATGTTTCCTCCAGCACTGTGTGTACTGTATTGTGCAGGGGTATATTAGTGCTCTCCTAGAGGTCCTGTATGTTTCCTCCAGGAATGTGTCCTGTATTGTGCAGGGTATATATTAGTGCTCTCCTAGAGGTCCTGCATGTTTCCTCCAGCACTGTGTGTACTGTATTGTGCAGGGGTATATTAGTGCTCTCCTAGAGGTCCTGTATGTTTCCTCCAGCACTGTGTGAACTGTATTGTGCAGGGGATATATTAGTGCTTTCCTAGAGGTCCTGCATGTTTCCTCCAGCACTGTGTGTACTGTATTGTGCAGGGATATATTAGTGCTCTCCTAGAGGTCCTGTATGTTTCCTCCAGCACTGTGTGTACTGTATTGTGCAGGGGTATATTAGTGCTCTCCTAGAGGTCCTGCATGTTTCCTCCAGCACTGTGTGTACTGTATTGTGCAGGGGTATATTAGTGCTCTCCTAGAGGTCCTGTATGTTTCCTCCAACACTGTGTGTACTCTATTGTGCAGGGGTATATTAGTGCTCTCCTAGAGGTCCTGTATGTTTCCTCCAGCACTGTGTGTACTGTATTGTGCAGGGGTATATATTAGTGCTCTCCTAGAGGTCCTGTATGTTTCCTCCAGCACTGTGTGTACTCTATTGTGCAGGGGTATATTAGTGCTCCCCTAGAGGTCCTGTATGTTTCCTCCAGCACTGTGTGTCCTGTATTGTGCAGGGGTATATTAGTGCTCTCCTAGAGGTCCTGTATGTTTCCTCCAGCACTGTGTGTACTGTACTGTGCAGGGGTATATTAGTGCTCTCCTAGAGGTCCTGTATGTTTCCTCCAGGAATGTGTCCTGTATTGTGCAGGGTATATATTAGTGCTCTCCTAGAGGTCCTGTATGTTTCCTCCAGCACTGTGTGAACTGTATTGTGCAGGGGATATATTAGTGCTTTCCTAGAGGTCCTGCATGTTTCCTCCAGCACTGTGTGTACTGTATTGTGCAGGGATATATTAGTGCTCTCCTAGAGGTCCTGTATGTTTCCTCCAGCACTGTGTACTGTATTGTGCAGGGGTATATTAGTGCTCTCCTAGAGGTCCTGTATGTTTCCTCCAGCACTGTGTGTACTCTATTGTGCAGGGGTATATTAGTGCTCTCCTAGAGGTCCTGTATGTTTCCTCCAGCACTGTGTGTACTCTATTGTGCAGGGGTATATTAGTGCTCTCCTAGAGGTCCTGTATGTTTCCTCCAGCACTGTGTGTACTCTATTGTGCAGGGGTATATTAGTGCTCTCCTAGAGGTCCTGTATGTTTCCTCCAGCACTGTGTGTACTGTATTGTGCAGGGGTATATTAGTGCTCTCCTAGAGGTCCTGTATGTTTCCTCCAGCACTGTGTGTACTGTATTGTGCAGGGGTATATTAGTGCTCTCCTAGAGGTCCTGTATGTTTCCTCCAGCACTGTGTGAACTGTATTGTGCAGGGGATATATTAGTGCTTTCCTAGAGGTCCTGTATGTTTCCTCCAGCACTGTGTGTACTGTATTGTGCAGGGATATATTAGTGCTCTCCTAGAGGTCCTGCATGTTTCCTCCAGCACTGTGTGTACTGTATTGTGCAGGGGTATATTAGTGCTCTCCTAGAGGTCCTGTATGTTTCCTCCAGCACTGTGTGAACTGTATTGTGCAGGGGATATATTAGTGCTTTCCTAGAGGTCCTGCATGTTTCCTCCAGCACTGTGTGTATTGTATTGTGCAGGGATATATTAGTTCTCTCCTAGAGGTCCTGCATGTTTCCTCCAGCACTGTGTGTACTGTATTGTGCAGGGATATATTAGTGCTCTCCTAGAGGTCCTGTATGTTTCCTCCAGCACTGTGTGTATTGTATTGTGCAGGGATATATTAGTTCTCTCCTAGAGGTCCTGCATGTTTCCTCCAGCACTGTGTGTACTGTATTGTGCAGGAGATATATTAGTGCTCTCCTAGAGGTCCTGTATGTTTCCTCCAGCACTGTGTCCTATATTGTGCAGGGAATATACAGTGCTGTCCAAAAGTATTTGCACCCCTGCAATTCTGTCAGATATTACTGTTTCTTCTTGAAAATGATTGCAATCACAAATTCTTTGGTATTATCTTTATTTATTTTGCTTGCAATGAAAAAACACAAGAGAATGAATCAAATCATTGATCATTTCACACACAACTGCAAAAATGGGCCAGAGTGCTTTTTTTTGTAAAAAAAAAAAAATAAAAATATTTGCTGGTATGCATCTCTTAGGCGAGGAGGGGGGTGGTTGGGGGGTGCTGTCAGGCGCGCTGCCGGCCGACATTGAGTAGCGGGGCTGCGGCGGGGTGTGTCGGTGCCAGTGGAGAGAGTGGACGATCATGTGAGCACAAGTATGAGATTTGTACACTTCCGGCCACATTCTGGTTTGATGTGTCCAGCCTCAGTCAATTAATTTTCATTGAGCATGTCTGTTCAGCACGTGACCACATCTATGTAAATCGCATACTTGCAGCTTTATAACCTCCCACTGTCACTGCCGGCACCAGGGAATCCTGACAGCGTGCAGAGTGCGTACTGTGAGAATTCAGAAGGCTGCAGTCACAGAGTGACACACAGAGTGACTGCAGACTCATCACAAATTTGGACAACCCCTTTAATGCTCCTAACAATATAAATAAAAACATAGTAACCTTTAACTTGTCAGACGGCACAAGACTTTATTAAAGAGATTGTCCACTACTTTAACATTCGTGACCTTTCCTTAGGATAGGTCACCAATGTCTGACTGGTCGGGGTCCGGCACCTGGCAACCCCGCCAATTCCCTACTCTAGGTGTCGGTGGTGGTAGGTGGCCGGAAGTGCTCAGTTCTGGATCTGCTCCATCTTCTGATAGTGGCAGTAGTCTCCTATTAGAATCAATGAGGTGGATGTGCAGTACCCGGCCGCGGACACAGAGGACGGAGCAGATCCAGAAATAAGCATTTCCAGCCACCTACACCAAGAACAGCTGATCAGTGGGGGTCCCATTGCTCTCACATCAGAAGCGATGCGCAAGTGGGACCAAAGCCTAATGATAAGACATAGTCAGTATCACAAATAAACATTTACATTCATGTACCGTAAGGTGGTCTCACACACAGCGACAACGATGTTGCTGCTACGTCACGATTTTCTGTGACGTTGCAGCGACGTCCCGTCACTGTCGCTGTGTGTGACATCCAGCAACGACCCGACCCCTGCTGTGAGGTCGCCGCTCGTTGCTGAATGTCCAGCTTCATTTTTTGGTCGTCGTTCTCCCGCTGTGACACACACATCGCTGTGTGCGACAGCGAGAGAGCGACGAAATTAAGCGAGCAGGAGCCGGCGTCTGGCAGCCTGCGGTAAGCTGTAACCAGGGTAAACATCGGGTAACCAAGGGAAGACCTTTCCCTGGTTACCCGATATTTACCTTTGTTACTACCGTGTTTCCCCGAAAGTAAGACAGTGTCTTACATTCTTTTTACCCCCAAAAGTGCCACTATGTCTTACTTTCGGGGGATGTCTTATATTGGAAAAAATCCCACAGCAATCGCAGCAAGTCTCCATGCAATGTACCGTATGGGGGACTTGCCGCAATTGCGCTCTAAGTGTACCGCAAGTTAAGGAAACTTAACCACCAGCGGCTGCACATGAGGGCACTGAGGCTGCGTGATTTTGTATGTTGTCCATGGTCCTGATGGACCACGGACAACATTACTGCAACATTTCAACATTTCTCGGTAGCCGAGCGTTCAGCTGAGCGCCCGACTGCCGGCATGTGTCAGCTCTCAGCTGAGCGCTAAGCCGCCGGCATGTCGGGGCGCTCAGCTAAGCGCCAGACCGCCGGCATGTGTCAGCTCTCAGCTGAGCGCTCGGCCGCTGTAACTGTACTGTAAAGAAGCAAAAAAAAAAATAAATACATTTTTACTACATCTTACTTTCGGGGTACGTCTTACATTAGCCGACCCCCCCCCCCCCCCCCCCCCCCCCCAACCCCCACTACGTCTTACTATCGGGGGTGTCTTACTATCGGGGAAACACGGTAGACTCCGCCGCTCTCGCTGCCAGTGCCGGCTCGCTGCTCTCTGCACATGTAGCTGCAGTACACATCTGGTAATTAATCCGATGTGTACTGTAGCTAGGAGTGCAGGGAGCCAGCGCTAAGCAGTGTGCGTGGCTCTGCACATGTAGCACAGCGACGCATGTCGTTATGATCGCTGCTGTGTTGCTGTGTTTGACAACTAAGCAGCGATCAGAACAGCGACTTACAAGGTCACTGTTGCGTCACAGAAAATGGTGACGTAACAGCAACGTCACTGTCGTTATGTGTGAACCCAGCTTTATAGATGATGATGTCTCTAGTCATTTCTTTCTATTCTTCATCTTGTCCTGACGCAATGATGACTTTTCACATTCACATCTCATCTCTGCAGATTTCCATCTTCTCCAGTCTTCTGCAGCACATCCCGACACGATGCCCCTAAAATAGCAGAATGATTATAATACTTCTACTTAAAAATATCTGCCCTACGCAGTGCCCCAGAATAATGGCCTCTCACAGTATTCTCTGCACAAAATATGACCCTCACATTGTCCCTCTTATGGTACATGCCCTCCATATTCCCTCTTTCCAAACTGAGCCTACTGTTTACAGTGTCCTTTACAGTGTGTCCCCTTATACTGCCCAGTCTTTATACTGTGCCCTCATCACACTTCTCCTCCTTGCTATGACCTTACACTGTCCTCCCATTCTGCCCCTTTCCATGCCACCCCCCTCCACTACCCAGTGTTTATTCTGTGCCCCTCACATTCTTCTCATCCCTTACTGTCTCCTCACCACCTCCTGTGTGTCCATATACCGTATATGCCGGCGTATAAGACGACTGGGCGTATAAGACGACCCCCAACTTCTGCCCTAAAAATATAGAATTTGGGATATACTCACTGTATAAGACTACCCCGCTCCCAAATGAAAAAAAGTCTGCTTTGATTGCAACATGTTAATTTTAATTCCGCGAGAGCCGTACAATATGTTTTTAAAGGGCCATTGACAGATCAATTGCTCCAATGTTCATTTAGTACAGCAAGGAATGCTCCTCCCTGCTGTATAAAGCCACATCTGGACTGAAACAATGGTACTACACTCTGCTACAAACAGACACACACAACTCTGCTACATACAGACAAACACACACAACTCTGCTACATACAGACAAACACACACAACTCTGCTACAAACAGACAAACACACACAACTCTGCTACATACAGACAAACACATACAACTCTGCTACATACAGACAAACACATACAACTCTGCTACATACAGACAAACACACAACTCTGCTACATACAGACAAACACATACAACTCTGCTACATACAGACACACATACAACTCTGCTACATACAGACACACATACAACTCTGCTGCATACAGACAAACACGTACAACTCTGCTATATACAGACAAACACATACAACTCTGCTGCATACAGACAAACACGTACAACTCTGCTACATGCAGACACACACACAACTCTGCTACATACAGACAAACACACACAACTCTGCTATATACAGACAAACACATACAACTCTGCTACATACAGACAAACACATACAACTCTGCTACATACAGACAAACACATACAACTCTGCTACATACAGACAAACACATACAACTCTGCTACATACAGACAAACACATACAACTCTGCTACATACAGACAAACACATACAACTCTGCTACATACAGACAAACACATACAACTCTGCTACATACAGACAAACACATACAACTCTGCTGCATACAGACAAACACATACAACTCTGCTGCATACAGACAAACACGTACAACTCTGCTGCATACAGACAAACACGTACAACTCTGCTACATACAGACAAACACGTACAACTCTGCTACATGCAGACAAATACACACAACTCTGCTGCTCTGTGGGGCCTGCACCCGCGGCTCGGCGGGTACAGCACCCGCGGCATCGGCGGGGGGGGGGATTGGCAGGGCATACATCTGGGGGGGTTAGAAGCAGCTCACCGGGGCCCATAATGGGCACAAGTCCCCCTGTGTTAGATATCTCCCCCATAGTGCTGCCCATGGCCCCTATATAGATCGCACAAGTCCCCCTGTGTCAGATATCGCCCCCATAGTGCTGCCCATGGCCCCTATAGATCGCACAAGTCCCCCTGTGTCAGATATGGCCCCTAGGCTGCTGCCCAAAGTAAAATAAAACCCTCTTTCCTTATCTCCTGCAGCGCTGAGCTCCCTCCTGTCTGGCTCCGTGCTTCTGTTCTTCCACTTCCTGGTTGTCAGTGCGGTCATGTGATCGGCGCAGCAGGCTGAGCTCTCTGCCTGATCACAGTGGAAGCAGGGACACGGGGAGAAACGCTGCAGGGGTAAGTAAAGCTTTTTTATTTTAGAATGAGCAGCAGCCTGGGGGCCAAATCTAACACATGGGGGACATGTGCGATCACACTGGGACGCAGGCTCATATAATATGCACCGCTGCCCCAGCCCCTCACTGCGTGTGATTTCAGCACCACCAGAGATGGACAGCGGCTGTGCATATTATATGAGCGGGTGCAGGAGATCAAAGGATGCAGGCCGCAGCGTTCCCCTGTGCTCCAGAGCTGCTGCCCCCACCTCCCCTGGACGCTGCAGTGTACATACACCCCACCCCCCCCGTATATCCGGCGTATAAGACGACCCCCCCACTGTAGCCATTATTTTAAGGGGGTAAAAAGTCGTCTTATACGCCACTCCCCATCCAGCCCACTTGCTCCTCATACCATGTCACTCTTTATTCTGTATCCTCAAAATTTCTTTCCAGTTCGCTCCACATCCTCTCTGTCCCCATGCATGAAACCTCATCCTCTCTCTCCCCATGCATCACCCCTCATCCTCTCTCTCCCCATGCATCACCCCTCATCCTCTCTCTCCCCATGCATCACCCCTCATCCTCTCTCTCCCCATGCATCACCCCTCATCCTCTCTGTCCCCATGCATCACCCCTCATCCTCTCTGTCCCCATGCATCACCCCTCATCCTCTCTGTCCCCATGCATCACCCCTCATCCTCTCTGTCCCCATGCATCACCCCTCATCCTCTCTGTCCCCATGCATCACCCCTCATCCTCTCTGTCCCCATGCATCACCCCTCATCCTCTCTGTCCCCATGCATCACCCCTCATCCTCTCTGTCCCCATGCATCACCCCTCATCCTCTCTGTCCCCATGCATCACCCCTCATCCTCTCTGTCCCCATGCATCACCCCTCATCCTCTCTGTCCCCATGCATCACCCCTCATCCTCTCTGTCCCCATGCATCACCCCTCATCCTCTCTGTCCCCATGCATCACCCCTCATCCTCTCTGTCCCCATGCATCACCCCTCATCCTCTCTGTCCCCATGCATCACCCCTCATCCTCTCTGTCCCCATGCATCACCCCTCATCCTCTCTGTCCCCATGCATCACCCCTCATCCTCTCTGTCCCCATGCATCACCCCTCATCCTCTCTGTCCCCATGCATCACCCCTCATCCTCTCTGTCCCCATGCATCACCCCTCATCCTCTCTGTCCCCATGCATCACCCCTCATCCTCTCTGTCCCCATGCATCACCCCTCATCCTCTCTGTCCCCATGCATCACCCCTCATCCTCTCTGTCCCCATGCATCACCCCTCATCCTCTCTGTCCCCATGCATCACCCCTCATCCTCTCTGTCCCCATGCATCACCCCTCATCCTCTCTGTCCCCATACTCTGTCCACAGATAGTTTCTCCCCCCCCCCCATACTGTTTTATAAATACTCCCCCTCTGTCCCCATAATGTTCCTCCCGTCCGTGTCTTCTTCAGCTCCACAGTGGAGCACTTCTCAGCATTTCTCTGCCGCCTCCGTGCTGTGGCGCTGGCTTCCGGGTCAGCAGTCTGATCAGCTGACCTGATTACATGACAGCCGTCGCTCTGACCCGGAAGTCAGCGCCGGCGTCACCGCTTCAATTGTCCTCGCGTCTGACAGATACTAGGACAATTGACCAGTGGGAGCCACGCACTGCACTTTCTATGAGTGCGGCTGTCAGCGTGACAGCTGCGCTCAGAGAATAGCGGCTCCCACCCGGCAGACTTCCACACCGCCGCATCAGGCAGTCACACAGCGCCCCCTGGAGACACCTCTGGCTTGTGCATTCGCTCCACATGGCTAATTTGTATAGTTTACAAATTAGCCATGTGGACAGAGCCAGAGGCGCTCTTCAGATTTTCCGGTACGCTGTACCGGCGCGTACCACCGCAAAAAAAAGCACTGGGCACCCTTAGCTTAATACTTAGTTGCACAACCTTTAGCCAAAATCACTGCGAACAACCGCTTCCGGTAACCATCAATGAGTTTCTTACAATGCTCTGCTGGAATTTTACACCATTCTTCTTTGGCAAACTGCCCCAGGTCCCTGAGATTTGAAGGGTGCCTTCTCCAAACTGCCATTTTGAGATCTCTCCACAGGCGTTCAGGTCTGGACTCATTGCTGGCCACTTTAGTAGTCTCCAGTGCTTTCTCTCAAACCATTTTCTAGTGCTTTTTGAAGTGTGTTTTGGGTCATTGTCCTGCTGGAAGACCCATGACCTCTGAGGGAGACTCAGCTTTCTCCCACTGGGCCCTACATTATGCTGCAAAATTTGTTGGGGAGAAAATACTCCAAAATACCATAGCAGGTAACTGGTGGCTCCAGAACCTACTGGAACCCTACCCGTTCAGCACAAACTCAAAAACATAATATAGAGAGAACAAGAGTTTTTCAGGTGCAAAAAAGATCACAATTTTTATTAGACATAGTTGGGATAAACATCCAGAAAGTCATTAAAAACAGGTTAAAAAAGTAAATGACGGATTTCTACCACATTTAACAATAATATAGGCTATGGTGTGCACATACACATGTATGGGTATGACTCTGTCACAGAAAGAGGGAAAACACGTGGGTATTAAGAATCAACATGCTGTCATTCTCCAAATCATGCAACAAAAGCACATTGTGTGTCGTAGTGCTGAGCATAGCTCATATTAAGTAAACAGCCCCACTGAGAGCCCTGCATGGACAGATAGAAACGATACCTATAGCACCATGTGACAGCCCAGCTGGGTAAAGGTGGAGGGGGACTCAATCAGGATAAGAGCCTCAAAACGATCACCTACGTACGTTTCGATATTAATAGTTAGCAATCTTCATCAGGGAGGAGGCGTCTCGTGCCGCTCATCCCAAGTGACAGGCTTTAAATATGTAATGGCGATTACCGCGGACCCAGAAGTGTCGCTGTCGGCGATCGCGTCAGCGTGCCGAGCGAAATTGTGCGAGACGTTGGCCGTCACGTCATACTCGCCAGGGTGGATAAAAATCATTGTTTCTTCAGCGCTCTATTGGGAGACCCAGACGATTGGGGTATAGCTACTGCCCTCTGGAGGCCACACAAAGCACTACATTAAAAGTGCAAGGCCCCTCCCCCTCTGGCTATACCCCCCCGTGGTATCACGGGTTCTCCAGTTTTAGCTTTGTGTGCGAAGGAGGTCAGACATTCCATGCATAGCTCCACAGATTTTAGTCAGCAGTAGCTGCTGACGGTTTCGGATGGAAGAAAAGAGGACACATATAGTGTCCCCAGCATGCTCCCTTCTCACCCCTGGATGGTGTTGTAAGGTTGAGGTACCTATTGCTGGTACAGGGCTGGAGCCTGACATGCTGTTTTCCTTCCACATCCCCTGGTAGGGCTCTGTGGAAGTGGGATCCTGCCGGCCTCTCAGCTCTGATGCCGGGCTCCATCCACAGACCCATTAGAACCTGATGGATTCGGAGCAGGAGTACGATCAGGGACAGGGCCCTGCATCTTACAGGTACTCTGTGTCCCCGGCAGGCACAGACACACTCCGGGCTGGCTGGGTGTTGTAGTGCGCCGGGGACCGCAATGTTGGAGTTAGTGTCCCTACAGATTACTGGGGGATGTTTTGTGTATGGGAACGCAGCGCCGACCCCCTCTGGACCGGGCGGCGCTGCTGTGACTTGTGGTGCGCCGGGGATCCGCCGTCCGCGCTTTTACGGCGGCGGCGGTTATAACTTTAGTCCCCGGCTTTTTGGGCCTAGGACGCCGGCAGCTCCGTTTCGTTCCCGCCCCCACCCTGTCATTCAGGGTAGGGGAGAGACGCTGTTCGCAAGCAGCGACGAGGGCTGGAGCCTGATTTACATGCTCCAGCCCTCACACTAGGCACAGAGGGAAGCAGGCTTCCCGCTCTTGGCCAGGAACGCCCAGGGCCGGCCCCCCTTCCTCTCTCGAGACGCCGGCAGCCATTACATGCATGCCTGGCTGGAGGAAGGACGCAAGGCTCTGGGAGACCTGGACTAGGGGCTATCTGGCGACCACACACCCGCTTTTTAAGCGGGCGGTAAGCGTTTTTTTCTGTGCTGGTCCCTCTAGTGCCTCACTGTGTATCAGTGTACTGGATACAGTTATATAGATATTGTATTTCTTGCACTGTGAGGTGCGCTTCTGGCTGCATATCCCAGATCGCTCTGTGGAAGCAGCAACATGTCATCCTCAAAACGCAAGGCGGCCAAGGCAAAAAGGGCTGTGTATACTGCGTGTGCTGCATGTGGGGCTAATCTACCAGCAGGCTCTGATGACCCCCATTGTGTGCAATGCTCCGACCCGGTGCTGCTTCGCCAGCCGGAGTCAGGAGAGGTAGCGACCCAGGCTGAGACGCTTGTAAGTTCTGCCCCGGTGACAGGGACGGACTTTGCAGTTTTTGCAGATAATATGTCTGTATCTATGGCAAAAATCCTTGAGACCTTGCAATCTATGCATGGGGCTCAGTCTCTGGGCACGGCGAGGCCTCTGTCCTCAGGTCCCCCTTACTTGGAATGTATCCAGCCCACAGGGGGGTCCCCGGCTTCACAGGCCGAGGATTATGACTCAGATGATGGCCCCAGCCACCCTAAGCGAGCTCGCTGGGAAAGACCCTCGACGTCTTCACACTGCTCAGGGTCTCAGCGCAATCAGTCTCCCTGTGATGTGTCTGATGAGAGTGATCAGGAATCCACTCCTGGAACCCCTCTCAACCTGGATACCCCGGATGGGGATGCCATGGTAGACGACCTTATCTCAGCCATCAATAGGCTGTTGGATATTTCTCCCCCAGCCCCTTCAGCAGAAGAGGCGGCTGCGGAGCAGGAAAAGTTTCGTTTCCTTTATCCCAAGCGTAAATTGAGTGCTTTGTTAGATCACTCTGACTTCAGAGAATCAATCCAGAAGCACGACGCTCACCCGGAAAGGCGTTTCTCTAAACGATCTAAAGATACGCGTTTCCCTTTCCCCCCTGAGGTGGTCAAGCGCTGGACACAGTGTCCAAAGGTGGACCCCCCGATTTCCAAACTTGCAGCTAGATCCATAGTTGCAGTGGAGGATGGCGCTTCACTTAAAGATGCCAATGACAGACAGATGGACCTTTGGTTAAAATCTGTCTATGAAGCTATAGGCGCGTCGTTTGCTCCGGCATTCGCAGCCGTCTGGGCACTCCAGGCTATTTCAGCTGGCTTAGCAAAAGTGGATGCTATCATGCATCCAGCAGTGCCGCAAGTGGCGCACCTTACCACGCAGATGTCGGCGTTTGCGTCTTACGCTATCAATGCGGTCCTAGAATCTACCAGTCGCACCTCAATGGCGTCCGCCAATTCGGTAGTTTTGCGCAGAGCCTTGTGGTTAAAGGACTGGAAAGCGGATGCTGGTTCCAAAAAATGTTTAACCAGTTTGCCTTTGTCTAGAGAGAGACTGTTTGGCGAGCCATTGGCTGACATCATTAAGCAGTCCAAGGGTAAAGACTCCTCTTTACCACAAACCAGAACACCCAAACCTCAGCAGAAAAAGTGGCAGCAGAGGTTTCAGTCCTTTCGAGGTTCGGGCAAGACACCATTTACCTCGTCCAAAGGGACTCAGAGGACGCAAAGAAACTCAGATTCGTGGCGGACTCACACACGCCCCAAGAAAGCAAATGGAGGTACCGCTTCCAAAGCGGCTACCTCATGACTTCCAGCCCCCCCCCTCCGCATCGCCGGTCGGGGGCAGGCTCTCCCGCTTTTCCGGCATTTGGATGTCACAGGTCAAAGACCGGTGGGTGACGGACATTTTGTCTCGCGGGTACAGAATCGAGTTCAATTCTCGTCCTCCAGCTCGGTTCTTCAGAACCTCCCCACGGCCAGACCGAGCAGATGCTCTGCTGCAGGCGGTGGATTCCCTAAAAGCGGAAGGAGTGGTTATCCCAGTCCCTCCTCAGGAACAAGGGCAAGGGTTTTACTCCAATCTCTTTGTGGTTCCAAAAAAGGACGGCTCGTTCCGTCCTGTTCTGGACCTAAAACGGCTCAACAAGCATGTGCACGCCAGGAGGTTCCGGATGGAAACCCTCCGCTCTGTCATTGCCTCAATGTCCAGAGGAGACTTCCTTGCCTCAATAGACATCAGAGATGCTTATCTCCACGTGCCAATTGCTACAGAACATCAACGTTTTCTACGTTTTGTGATAGGAGACGACCATTTTCAGTTCGTAGCTCTTCCATTTGGTCTGGCGACAGCCCCACGGGTCTTCACCAAGGTCATGGCGGCGGTGGTAGCAGTCTTGCACTCTCAGGGACACTCGGTGATCCCTTACCTAGACGATTTATTGGTCAAAGCTCCCTCTCAGGAGGCATGCCAACTCAGCCTGAATGCTACGCTGGAGACTCTACAGTCTTTCGGATGGATCATCAACTTTCCAAAGTCGATCCTATCACCGACTCAGTCACTAACGTATCTTGGCATGGAGTTTCATACTCTAGCAGCGATAGTGAAGCTTCCGCTGGACAAGCAGCGGTCACTACAGACAGGGGTGCAATCTCTCCTGCAGGGCCAGTTGCATCCCTTGCGGCGCCTCATGCATTTCCTAGGGAAGATGGTGGCAGCCATGGAAGCAGTTCCCTTTGCGCAGTTTCATCTGCGCCCACTTCAATGGGACATTCTCCGCCAATGGGACGGGAAGTCAACGTCCCTGGACAGGAAAGTCTCGCTTTCCCAGACGGCCAAAGACTCTCTACAATGGTGGCTCCTTCCCACATCATTGTCTCAGGGAAGATCCTTCCTGCCCCCATCCTGGGCAGTAGTCACGACAGATGCGAGTCTGTCAGGGTGGGGAGCAGTATTTCTCCACCACAGGGCTCAGGGGACGTGGACTCCGCAGGAGTCCACCCTTCAGATCAATGTTCTGGAGATCAGAGCAGTGTATCTTGCTCTACTGGCCTTCCAACAGTGGCTGGAAGGAAAGCAGATCCGAATCCAATCGGACAACTCCACAGCGGTGGCATACATCAACCACCAAGGAGGGACGCGCAGTCGGCAAGCCTTCCAAGAAGTCCGGCGCATTCTAATGTGGGTGGAGGACAGAGCATCCACCATATCCGCGGTTCACATCCCAGGCGTAGAAAACTGGGAAGCAGACTTCCTCAGTCGCCAGGGCATGGACGCAGGGGAATGGTCCCTTCACCCGGACGTGTTTCAGGAAATCTGTCGCCGCTGGGGAGTGCCGGACGTCGACCTAATGGCGTCCCGGCACAACAACAAGGTCCCGGCATTCATGGCGAGGTCGCGCGATCAAAGAGCTCTGGCGGCAGACGCCTTGGTTCAAGATTGGTCGCAGTTTCAGCTCCCATACGTGTTTCCACCTCTGGCGCTCTTGCCCAGAGTGCTACGCAAGATCAGATCCGAGTGCAGCCGCGTCATACTCGTCGCTCCAGACTGGCCGAGGAGGTCGTGGTATCCGGATCTGTGGCATCTCACGATCGGTCGACCGTGGTCACTGCCAGACCGACCAGACTTACTGTCCCAAGGGCCGTTTTTCCATCAGAATTCTGCGGCCCTGAACCTGACTGTGGCCATTGAGTCCTGGATCCTAGCATCTGCTGGATTATCTCAGGGAGTCATTGCCACAATGAGACAAGCTAGAAAGTCGAATTCGGCTAAGATCTACCACAGAACGTGGAAGATTTTCTTGTCCTGGTGCTCTGCTCAGGGAGTGTCTCCCTGGCCATTTGCATTGCCCAAGTTTCTTTCCTTCCTGCAATCGGGGTTAGAAAAGGGCTTGTCGCTCAGCTCCCTTAAAGGGCAAGTTTCGGCACTATCCGTGTTTTTTCAGAAGCGTCTAGCACGTCTTCCTAAGGTGCGCACGTTCCTGCAGGGGGTCTGTCATATTGTGCCCCCGTACAAGCGACCGTTAGATCCATGGGATCTGAACAGGGTACTAGTTGCTCTCCAGAAGCCGCCCTTCGAGCCTCTGAAGGAAGTTTCCTTTTCTCGGCTGTCGCAGAAAGTGGCGTTTCTTGTTGCAATCACATCGCTTCGGCGAGTGTCTGAGCTGGCAGCTCTGTCATCTAAGGCTCCCTTCCTGGTGTTCCACCAGGACAAGGTTGTGCTGCGCCCCATTCCGGAGTTTCTCCCTAAGGTCGTATCCTCTTTTCATCTTAATCAGGATATTTCCTTGCCTTCTTTTTGCCCTCATCCGGTTCACCGGTATGAAAAGGCCTTACGTTTGCTAGATCTGGTGAGAGCACTCAGAATCTACATTTCCCGCACGGCGCCCATACGCCGTGCCGATGCACTTTTCGTCCTTGTCGCTGGTCCGCGCAAGGGGTTGCAGGCTTCTAAAGCCACCCTGGCTCGATGGATCAAAGAACCAATTCTAGAGGCCTACCGTTCTGCGGGGCTTCCGGTTCCTTCAGGGCTAAAAGCTCACTCCACCAGAGCCGTGGGTGCGTCTTGGGCATTACGTCACCAGGCTTCGGCTCAACAGGTGTGCCAGGCAGCTACCTGGTCCAGTCTGCACACTTTCACCAAGCATTATCAGGTGCATACCTATGCTTCGGCGGATGCCAGCTTAGGTAGAAGAGTCCTGCAGGCGGCAGTGACACCCCCGTAGGGGAGGGCTGTTTTGCAGCTCTAACATGAGGTATTTATTTACCCACCCAGGGACAGCTTTTGGACGTCCCAATCGTCTGGGTCTCCCAATAGAGCGCTGAAGAAGAAGGGAATTTTGTTACTTACCGTAAATTCCTTTTCTTCTAGCTCTTATTGGGAGACCCAGCACCCGCCCTGTTGTCCTTCGGGATGTTTTTTTGTTGTTTGCGGGTACACATGTTGTTCATGTTGAACGGTTTTTCAGTTCTCCGATGTTATTCGGAGTTAATTTGTTTAAACCAGTTATTGGCTTCCTCCTTCTTGCTTTGGCACTAAAACTGGAGAACCCGTGATACCACGGGGGGGTATAGCCAGAGGGGGAGGGGCCTTGCACTTTTAATGTAGTGCTTTGTGTGGCCTCCAGAGGGCAGTAGCTATACCCCAATCGTCTGGGTCTCCCAATAAGAGCTAGAAGAAAAGGAATTTACGGTAAGTAACAAAATTCCCTTCTTTTTTTTTTGTTTTTTTTATTTAAATCGGATTTTTTTGATTTAAATCGGATTTTTTTCAATAAACTGCTTTTTGAGGAAAATATTTTACCATCCAAAGGTTCTTCCATCATGAGATAAAGCTGAGTTGTTTAACTCAGTAGAATAAAGGCTGTATATGTGTAACATTCACAATGCCATGCTCTTCCAGAGGTTTCTGTAGGATTAGTGGGCAGTTTCTCTCCTATATTATCACAGACGCTCGATTTACTTACGCAGTTCTCAAAACTGAATTTGACTCCGCAGAGGTCCCAGCCTCTTCTTCACGGCAAAAATATTACAACATGAACAGAGTTGAGAAAAAGACCTTAATCCTATTGTTCTACAAACCTATGAATACAGAATCAACCCCTTCAGTGCCAAGTCCAAGAAGTTAGACAATATGTTTCTGATTGTTTGGAGTGGAATAGATCTGCACAACACAAGAAGAATGTGAATCTAAGTGTGAGGAGGAGGAAGGGCAAGCAGACAAGAAAATGAAAGTGAAACTTTGAGCACAATACTGCAGTATAGCCACAGACAGACAAGTCTGGATCTGTTTGTGTGTACGATCTGAGGTTTATTACATTCTTTCCTTATAATGGCAGCAGGCCGTAAAAGAGACCCAGTTTGGGAATATTTTAATGAAGCTCCTTCGCCTATCGGTAAGGCAGGCATGCGTGCAAAATGCAAACGATGCAACAAAGATGCAAGACCTGGTGGCGCGAACGAGGCAACATCATGAGAAGTGCGGTGATGAAGATGACCAAAGAAACACTTCTGAACAGGCAGGATCTTCAGGTTGGTAAACATTTTTATTGAATCCTATTTCTAAAGACTGAACTGTCATGTGTGAGAAAAATTATATTTCTTATTATTACTGCATGTTACTGTCATTTGGTACAGTTATGAAGAAAAACAAATATTCCTTTTGGGGCAGGGGCAGTGATGTGTTGTGTACAATAAGCAGAAATTGTATAATAAACAATAAAATAACAGCATTGACTTTTTTTGTTTAGGGGAATTCATGGATTCTGGAAACTATCCACCTCCAAGATCACCATCATCCTGTTCTACAGTTTCAGAGTTATCCATCCAGGATAGTGCTTCATTAGCAGCAGCATCATCATCAGACACCCACAGCCACATATCACCATCACCCAAAAGGAAGAAAAAACCTTTCTTTTTCGCTCCTAATTGGGAGACCCAGACAGTGGGTGTATAGCTACTGCCTCTGGAGGCCGCACAAAGAACTACACTTAAAAGTGTAAGGCCCCTCCCCTTCTGGCTATACACCCTCCCGTAGGAGTACGGATTCCTCAGTTTTAGCTTTGTGCGCAGGAGGTCAGACACGCACGCATAGCTCCATTGTTTTTAGTCAGCAGCAGCTGCTGACTATGTCGGATGGAAGAAAAGAGGGCCCATACAGGGCTCCCAGCATGCTCCCTTCTCACCCCACTGTATGTCGGAGGTGTTTGTAAGGTTGAGGTACCCATTGCGGGTACGGCGGCAGGAGCCCACATGCTGATTCCTTCCCCATCCCTTTTTACAGGGCTCTGGGTGAAGTGGGATTTACTGGTCTCCAGGCACTGAGACCGTGCTCCATCTACAGCCCCTGGAGAAGATGCTGGATGGAGCGGAGTACATCAGGGACATGGCCCTGCTTCCTCAAGGTACTCTGTGTCCCCGTGCATTTGGCGCTCACACCGCAGCATGCTGGGTGTTGTAGTGCGCCGGGGACATCAGCGCTGCGGCGCTTGTGCCATGGCCTCATTCAGCTTCGCTGAAGCAGGCACACTTCTGGGAATCGGTCGCGCCGGCCGCTGGGACTGCGGCGCGGCTGGCACTTGTGGTGCGCCGGGGACTTCAGCGCGGGCCGCGCTTTTACGGCGGCCGCGCTGATAACTCGAGTCCCCGGCTTTTGCGGCCTGCTTCCGTTCGTTCCCGCCCCCAGACCTGCCAGTCAGGAGAGGGGCGGGACGCTGGTCAGTGCATCAGCGCCGAGGGCTGGAGTCGTTTTTACATACTCCAGCCCTCACAATCGGCACAGAGGGGACACTGTTTCCCGCACTTTTGTTTAGGAACTCCCACGGACCGCCCCTCTCCACAGACGCCGGCAGCCATTCCTGCTGACACGCTGAGCTGCAGAGGGGAGCCGGGGAGACCCAGACAAGGAATTCTGCGCCTCTTACCCGCTATTCAGCGGGCGGTAAGCAGCCCTCAGGGCTCACCCCCTCTTGTGCCAGTAGTACTCTTAGTATTTTGTTTCTACAAATACTTTGTATTGCATAGCGCTGGTCGCCCTTTGGCTATAGACTCTCTCACATTGCAGAGAGCCAGCAGCATGTCGTCCGTAAAACGCAAGGGTGCCAAGGCACAGACATTATATGCTTCCTGCACCGCATGTGGGACTTTTCTACCGGCAGGCTCCACGGACCCCCATTGTGTGCAGTGCTCGGCCCCTGCGGCGCTTGCACAGTCGGGACCTCTGCTGGACGTGACCCAGGGTGTACCACCTGTGAATGCTGTCCAGGTGACAGGAACTGAGTTTGCAGCTTTTGCTGACAGAATGTCTCTCACTATGTCACAAATTCTTGACACATTGCGAGCTAGGCCTGTACTTCAGGCCACGGACACTGTGCAATCATTGCCCCCTGGTCCACCTCAGCTGAATTACCTCCAAGCTCCGGGACGGGCACATACACCTCAGGGTGAAGACTCTGACTCGGACGATGGCCCCGGGCAGCCTAAGCGGGCTCGCTATGACGGGCCTTCACATTCATCTCAATGGTCAGGATCCCAGCGAGATGAATCTATGGGTGATGAGGCGGACGTAACTGATCAGGATTCTGATCCTGGGACCGCTCTCAATCTAGATACACCAGATGGTGACGCCATAGTTAATGATCTTATATTTAACATCAATAAGATGTTAAATATTTCCCCACCAGCTCCTCTTGTAGAGGAGTCAGCTTCGCAGCACGAGAGAATCCATTTCAGATACCCTAAGCGTACATTAAGCACTTTTCTGGACCACGCTGACTTTAGAGACGCAATCCAGAAACCCCACGCTTATCCTGAAAGGCGTTTTTCTAAACGGCTTAAAGATACACGCTATCCTTTTCCCCCTGAGGTGGTCAAGGGTTGGACCCAGTGTCCAAAAGTGGATCCTCCAATTTCCAGGCTTGCAGCTAGATCCTTGGTTGCAGTTGAAGATGGAGCGGCACTTAAAGATGCCACTGACAGGCAGATGGAGCTCTGGCTGAAATCCATCTATGAAGCGATTGGAGCGTCGTTAGCGCCATCTTTTGCGGCCGTATGGGCACTCCAAGCTATCTCAGCCGGGCTTGCGCAAGTCGACTCAGTCACACGTGCATTTGCCCCGCAGGTAGCACCATTGACCTCGCAAATGGCGGCATTCGCGTCGTACGCGATTAATGCTGTTCTTGACGCTACAAGCCGCACAGCAGTGGCGTCAGCCAACTCCGTTGTTTTGCGTAGGGCCCTGTGGTTAAGACATTGGAAAGCAGATTCTCATTCCAAGAAGTGCTTAACCAATTTGCCTTTTTCTCGTGACCGATTGTTTGGAGAGCGTTTGGATGAAATCATCAAACACTCCAAGGGTAAGGACTCATCCTTACCGCAACACAGACAAAACAAACCCCAACAGAGGAAGGGTCAGTCTAGTTATCGGTCCTTTCGAGGACCGGGCAGGTCCCAATTCGCCTCGTCAAAAAAGACTCAAAAAGACCAGAGACGCTCAGATTCTTGGAGGTCTCAGTCACGCCCAAAAAGGACAGCCGGAGGAACCGTTGCCAAGACGGCGTCCTCCTGACTTGCAGTCTCCGATTCCCACACCCGCGGTCGGTGGGAGGCTTTCCCACTTTGGCGACATTTGGCTGTCACGCGTCAAAGACCGTTGGGTGAGGGATATTCTGTCTCACGGGTACAGGATAGAGTTCAGTTCTCGTCCGCCAACTCGTTTCTTCAGAACTTCTCCACCACCAGACCGAGCCGATGCTCTGTTGCAGGCGGTGGCCGCTCTAAAGGCGGAAGGAGTGGTGACCTCCGTCCCTCTTCAGGAACAAGGTCACGGTTTTTACTCCAATCTGTTTGTGGTCCCAAAAAAGGACAGATCGTATCGACCCGTCCTGGATCTAAAGTTGCTCAACAGACACGTAAAAGTCAGGAGGTTCCGGATGGAATCCCTACGCTCCGTCATAGCCTCAATGTCTCAAGGAGATTTTCTAGCATCAATAGATATCAAAGATGCGTATCTCCACGTGCCGATTGCACCAGAGCATCAGCGTTTCCTACGCTTCGTCATACACGACGAACACCTGCAGTTCGTAGCGTTACCTTTCCGTCTGGCAACAGCCCCCCGGGTCTTCACCAAAGTCATGGCAGCAGTAGTAGCTGTTCTGCACTCGCAGGGTCACTCGGTCATCCCGTATCTAGACGACCTGCTTATAAAGGCACCCTCTCAAGAGGCATGCCAGCACAGTCTGAAGGTGGCACTAGACACTCTCCAGAGTTTCGGGTGGATTATCAACTTTCCAAAGTCTCATCTAACCCCGACCCAATCTCTGACTTATCTTGGCATGGAGTTTCATACTCTCTCAGCGATAGTGAAGCTTCCACTGGACAAGCAGTGCTCGCTACGGACTGGAGTGCAATCTCTCCTTCAGAGCCAGTCGCACTCACTGAGGCGCCTCATGCATTTCCTAGGAAAGATGGTAGCAGCAATGGAGGCAGTCCCGTTCGCGCAGTTTCATCTGCGCCCTCTACAATGGGACATTCTACGCCAATGAGATGGGAAATCGACGTCCCTCGACAGGACTGTCTCCCTCTCTCAGACTGCCAAGGACTCTCTGCGTTGGTGGCTTCTCCCCACCTCATTGTCACAGGGAAAGTCGTTCCTTCCCCCGTCCTGGGCAGTGGTCACGACGGATGCGAGCCTATCAGGGTGGGGAGCGGTGTTTCTCCACCACAGGGCTCAGGGGACGTGGACTCAGGAAGAGTCCACCCTGCAGATCAATGTTCTGGAAATCAGAGCAATCTATCTTGCCCTGCGAGCCTTCCAACAATGGCTGGAAGGCAAGCAGATTCGGATCCAGTCGGACAATTCCACGGCGGTGGCGTACATCAACCACCAAGGGGGAACACGCAGTCGCCAAGCTTTTCAAGAAGTCCAGCGGATTTTGACGTGGGTGGAAAGCAGAGCGTCCACCATATCCGCAGTTCACATCCCAGGCGTGGAAAACTGGGAAGCAGACTTTCTCAGTCGCCAGGGCATGGACGCAGGAGAATGGTCCCTTCACCCGGACGTGTTTCAGCAGATCTGTTGCCGCTGGGGGACGCCGGACGTCGATCTGATGGCGTCACGGCACAACAACAAGGTCCCAGTTTTCATGGCACGGTCTCACGATCACCGAGCACTGGCGGCAGACGCCTTGGTTCAGGATTGGTCGCAATTCCGACTCCCCTATGTGTTCCCACCTCTAGCATTGTTACCCAGAGTTCTCCGGAAAATCAGGTCCGACTGCCATCGAGCCATACTCGTCGCTCCAGATTGGCCAAGAAGGTCGTGGTACCCGGATCTGTGGCATCTCACGGTAGGCCAACCGTGGACACTACCAGACCGTCCAGATTTGCTGTCTCAAGGGCCGTTTTTCCATCGGAATTCTGCGGCCCTGAACCTGACTGTGTGGCCATTGAGTCCTGGATCCTAGCGGCCTCAGGTTTATCTCATGAAGTTGTTGCCACAATGAGACAGGCTAGAAAACCATCCTCAGCTAAGATCTATCACAGGACGTGGAAGATATTCTTAGCGTGGTGCTTGGCTCAAGGGTTTTCTCCCTGGCCATTTGCATTGCCAATTTTTCTTTCCTTCCTGCAGTCTGGGTTGGAAAAAGGTTTGTCGCTTAGCTCTCTTAAGGGTCAAGTCTCCGCGCTATCCGTATTCTTTCAGAAGCGCTTGGCACGGCTTTCTAAAGTACGCACGTTTCTCCAAGGAGTTTCTCATATCGTTCCTCCTTACAGACGGCCATTGGAACCCTGGGATTTGAACAAGGTTCTCATTGCTCTCCAGAAGCCGCCTTTCGAGCCTTTGAAAGAGGTTTCCCTTTCTCGGCTTTCACAAAAGGTAGTTTTTCTTGTGGCGGTCACGTCTCTTCGAAGAGTGTCCGAGCTAGCGGCGTTATCTTGCAAATCTCCCTTCCTGGTGTTTCACCAAGACAAGGTAGTACTGCGTCCAATTCCAGAGTTTTCTCCCAAGGTGGTTTCTTCCTTTCATCTCAATCAGGATATCACTTTGCCATCTTTGTGTCCGCATCCAGTTCACCAATTTGAAAAGGGTTTACATCTGTTGGACCTGGTGAGAGCACTCAGGATTTACATTTCTCGCACGGCGTCTCTACGCCGTTCTGATGCGCTCTTTGTCCTAGTCGCTGGTCAGCATAAGGGATCGCAAGCTTCCAAATCCACCCTGGCGCGGTGGATCAAGGAACCAATTCTTCACACATACCGTTCTGCTGGGCTTCCGATTCCATCTGGACTGAAGGCCCATTCTACCAGAGCCGTGGGTGCGTCCTGGGCATTGCGGCATCAGGCTACGGCTCAGTAAGTGTGCCAGGCAGCTACCTGGTCGAGTCTGCACACGTTTACCAAACACTATCAAGTGCATACCTACGCTTCGGCAGATGCCAGCCTAGGTAGACAGGTCCTTCAGGCGGCGGTGGCCCACCTGTAGGAAGAGGCTGTCTGACAGCCCGTTCATGTGGTATCTTTTTACCCACCCAGGGACTGCTTTTGGACGTCCCACTGTCTGGGTCTCCCAATTAGGAGCGAAAAAGAAGGGAATTTTGTTTACTTACCGTAAATTCCTTTTCTTCTAGCTCCAATTGGGAGACCCAGCACCCGCCCTATTTGTTCTTAGGGTTTCGTTTTTCGGGTGCACATGTTGTTCATGTTGTTTCTTAAGTTCTCCGATCTTGTTATCGGATTGAATTTGTTTTTGAAACTGTTATTGGCTTTCCTCCTTCTTGCTTTGGTACTAAAACTGAGGAATCCGTACTCCTACGGGAGGGTGTATAGCCAGAAGGGGAGGGGCCTTACACTTTTAAGTGTAGTTCTTTGTGCGGCCTCCAGAGGCAGTAGCTATACACCCACTGTCTGGGTCTCCCAATTGGAGCTAGAAGAAAAGGAATTTACGGTAAGTAAACAAAATTCCCTTCTTAGGGTACCTTCACACTTAGCGATGCAGCAGCGATCCGACCAGCGATCTGACCTGGTCAGGATCGCTGCTGCATCGCTACATGGTCGCTGGTGAGCTGTCAAACAGGCAGATCTCACCAGCGACCAGTGAACAGCCCCCAGCCAGCAGCGACGTGCAAGCGACGCTGCGCTTGCACGGAGCCGCCGTCTGGAAGCTGCGGAGACTGGTAACTAAGGTAAACATCGGGTATGGTTACCCGATGTTTACATTAGTTACCAGTGTGAGCAGGGAGCAGGGAGCCGCGCACACTGAGCGCTGGCTCCTTGCTCTCCTAGCTACAGTACAAATCGGGTTAATTAACCCGATGTGTAATGCACCTACATGTGCAGAGAGCAGGGAGCCGCGCACACTGCATAGCGCTGGCTCCTTGCTCTCCTAGCTGCTGTACACATCGGGTTAATTAACCCGATGTGTACAGCAGCTACATGTGCAGAGAGCCGGAGCCGGCACTGGCAGCGTGAGAGCTGCAGAGGCTGGTAACTAAGGTAAATATCGGGTAACCACCTTGGTTACCCGATGTTTATCTTGGATACAGCTTACCTCAGCTGTCAGATGCCGGCTCCTGCTCCCTGCTCGCTTCATTTGTCGCTCTCTTGCTGTCACACACAGCGATCTGTGTGTCACAGCAGGAGAGCGGCTTTGAAGAAAACGAACCAGGGCTGTGTGTAACGAGCAGCGATCTCGCAGCAGGGGCCAGATCGCTGCTCAGTGTCACACACAGCGAGATCGCTAATGAGGTCACTGCTGCGTCACAAAAAGCGTGACTCAGCAGCGATCTCGGCAGTGAGCTCGCTATGTGTGAAGCACCCCTTACCTCCTGGAACCACCATAGATAGGTTTGTGATAAGAACTAGCAGATTAGAAAAAGAGTTGATTGATGAAAAAATTGCCCAGTTTATTTATGCAACGAACTCTTCTTTCCGTCTGACTGAGAACCCACATTTCATTAATATGGTTCAGTCACTAAGACCAGGATACAGTCCACCCAGCAGAGCTGATGTTGCAGGGAAACTGCTGGATCAAGTGTATGACAGAGAAATGGAGCAATGTGCAACAGCTCTGGAGTGTAAAATTGTTAACCTAAGTATTGATGGGTGGAGTAATGTCCACAATGATCCGATTGTATGTGCTTGTATAACAACAGAAGAAGGTAAAGTCTTCCTTGCACAAACAACTGATACGTCAGGAAATGCACACACAGCAGAATACTTACAAGAAGTGGAAGTAAAAGCTATAACGACATGTGAACAAAAATTCAAATGTCTAGTACGCAGTTTGGTCACTGACAATGCTGCAAACGTATCCAAGATGAGAAGAGATTTAGAAGAGCAGGGAGGGAATACAAAGCTGCTAATAACATATGGTTGCAGTGCTCATTTGCTGCACCTCTTAGCCAAAGACTTAAGTGTTCCAGAAATAAAGGCTAATGTTGTTGAAATTGCTAAATACTTCCGTAATAATCATTTTGCTGCAGCAGCTCTGAAAAGGATGGGTGGAACCAAGCTAACGCTCCCACAAGATGTTAGATGGAACTCTGGGGTGGACTGTTTTGAGCAGTATATCAAAAACTGGCCTATTCTGATGACACTTTGTGAAGAAAATCGAGATAAAATAGATGGCACTGTCACGGCCAAAATCCTCAACATTGGGCTTAAGAGAAATGTTGAACATATGCTGAGCTTCCTGAAACCCATCTCTCAAGCTTTAAACAAAATACAGAAAAATAGCTGTTTTATTGCGGATGCTGTTGAAATTTGGAAGGAACTGAGTGAACACTTAAAAACAGAACTACACATGGACAGAATTAAATTACAAGCAGTAAACAAACGAATGGGACAAGCACTGACTCCAGCTCATTTTTTGGCAAATATTGTCAATATCCAATATCGGGGTCAAAACCTAAGTGCTGAGGAAGAGGAGTTAGCTATGACATGGGTATCCAGCAATCATCCATCTTTAATGCCAACTATAATAAACTTCAGAGCTAGGGGGAACCATTCAAGAAATATATGTTTGCTGAAGATATTTTTAAGGAAGGTCACACCAGTAAACTGGTGGAAGTCACTTAAGCGCTTGGATTTAGAGACTGTTCAAGTAATGATTTCACTTTTAACAGCCGTAGCTTCTTCTGCAGGCGTTGAAAGAATATTCTCTTCCTTTGGACTCATTCATTCTAAATTGAGAAATCGGTTGGGACCCAATAAAGCAGGAAAGCTTGTTTTTCTTTTCCAGATTATCAATAGGAACAAAAGATGATGATGAAGATGACGACAAGTGAGCTACAGAGGACAGCAGGGACAGTAGTATTTAAGTTTTTCATGTGTCGGCTGGGCTGACAGTCTAAGTTTCTTAAAATATATATATATATATATTTTGTTTAGCCAAATTAGTTAACAAACATGGATGTTTGTTTAAGCAAATAACTTATGCTGTAATGTTGTTATTGTTTCAGTTGAATAAATCTATTTAAATTGTTATTAAGGTCAGGATTATTTTTCTCCTTCCTAAGTACAACAGAACAGTGGTGTCCAAATATGAATGATTAACCCATTAAACTGGGGAGAAAAAAGTAATATAAAAAGTGATTCTAAAAATCTTCATCTACTTGCATGTTAAAGTAGCAAGAACTAGTTTAGGTAGAAACTTTGATTTAAATCACTGATTTAAATGAAGCCTTACTGACTAGTGATTTAAATCGTGATTTAAATCAGTTAGATTTAAATCAAATCCACCCTGATACTCGCGCATGCGCGGGAGCGGGGACGCGTCTCCCAGGCTCCCGCGAATGCGCGCGACGTTCACAGTCACGACCACGCGCGCACGAGCGGCACCAGGCGCAATCGCGCGGAGACAGCCGCGCATCACAATAGGTAGATATAAACAGATTTCTATGCATGTATAATAGTTCTGTGATGTTTGGAATTTTTGAATCATGGCATCATTATATGGAAAAGTCCATCCTTAAGTTTTCAAATCAATCACAGGGATCATAGTTTTCATGTGGCGGTCAAAGGGTTAATTTCTAGGTCCTATTAATAAAAGGACATATACAAATTACATAAGCCTGAACTTCAGGGAGAGATGCACGAATAAGTAGAAAAATTAAGAGGGTATAAAAGGTTTAAAAAGACAGGATGCAGGTGAGGGGAAAACATGGCAAATTCACATATGCAATTAAATTACACATGGAGTAGGGTATATATAACAAAAACTATATAGACCAGATGTCTGGGAAATCAATGATCCCAAAGGAGAGAGAGAGGTGTGTATAATATAGGTCAAATTGTATTTATAAAAAAGGAGCATAGCTCACTGATTCATTTAGACCTTTAGGGACCAATGTGTCCAGAGTCACTATCCACTTGGTCTCACACTGCGCCAGGCGTTTCTTCAGATCACCACCTCTGATCCCCCCTGTTATCACATCAATTCCTCTTATCTTTAATTTTGAGGGGTCACAGGAGTGATGTGATCTGAAGTGCCTGGGCAGTGTTTTAAGTATTGTCGGATCTTCCTCTGTTATGACTGCAGCGATGTCCCTCACGTGCTCCCTGACCCTGATGCGGAGCTCACGAGAGGTGAGTCCCACATAGGTCAGGGGGCACGTGCATGTCGCAAAATACACCACATGTGTGGTTCCACATGTGATGTAATGCTTGATGTTGTAGGTCTTCCGTCCATCAGATGAACAAAATGTGTTGCTCCGAAGGACATTGCTGCAAGCCATATGTATAATTAAAATAAATATTTCAAATAACATATATCACTTACAAATCTAATAGCGATTTTCGATGTCTTTATGACAATACGCTATATATATATATATATATATATATATATATATATATATATATATATATATATATATATATATATATATATATATATATATATATATATTTACACAGAAAAGTTGTTCATACCCGCAAAACATGTGATATGCATAACGTATTGTCATAAAGACATCGAAAATCGCTATTAGATTTGTAAGTGATATATGTTATTTGAAATATTTATTTTAATTATACAACATCGAATCCAACTTAATGTTATACTCGATAGCTTACAAATGATGCATTACCTATATGGCTTACAAGATTAGGCAATATTTGCAGAACCCACATATAAAACGTGCCAATGGTAATGCAATAAATTATGATATAATGTAATGCAAAGTTCATACAGAAAACGTGATTTAATATACTTTAACAAACGGGATACCATCTGGACACTATTTCCTATACAGTTATAAACCAATACAGTAGGAACAACCTTTTTATGTGTGTGTGTGTGTGTGTGTGTGTATATATATATGTGTGTGTATATATATATGTGTATATATGTATGTATGTATGTATGTATGTATGTATGTATGTATGTATGTATGTATGTATGTATATGTATGTATATGTATGTATATACTAGAAGGTGGCCCGATTCTACGCATCGGGTATTCTAGAATTTACGTATTGTGTAGTTCATGTATGATTTTTGTTATATATATATATATATATATATATATATATATATATATATATATATATATATATATATATATATATATATATATATATATATATATATATATATATATATAGATGTTGTTGTGTGTAGTTACCAAGTGTTTGTGTAGGGCGCTGTACATGTTCTGAGTGTCGCGGGGGGTGAGAGCGGTGTTGTATGTGTGTTGCGTGTGTTGCATTGTTTGTGGAGCGCTGTGTGTCTGTAGCGTTGTGTGTGTGTATTGTGCGGTTTGTGTGTGTGTGGTGTGTTTTGGGGGGAGGTATGTTTTGAGCAATGTGTGTGTTGTGCAGCATGTGCGTATATTTGTGTGTGCAGCGTTGTCTCTGTGTGTGGGTGTCTGTGTAGGGCGTTGTTTGTGATTCCTAGTGTGTGTGTGTGTTGTGCAGTGCGCGTGTGTGTGTGTGTGTGTTGGGGGGAGGTGTGCACCTCCCATCGTGCTCCATCCCCCATGCTGCGCACCCCCCATCGTGCTGCATCCCCCATGCTGCGCACTCCCAAACGTGCTCCATCCGCCATGCTGCGCACTCCCAAACGTGCTCCATCCGCCATGCTGCACACTCCCAAACGTGCTCCATCCGGCATGCTGCGCACTCCCAAACGTGCTCCATCCGCCATGCTGCGCACTCCCAAACGTGCTCCATCCGCCATGCTGCGCACTCCCAAACGTGCTCCATCCGCCATGCTGCGCACTCCCAAACGTGCTCCATCCGCCATGCTGCGCACTCCCAAACGTGCTCCATCCGCCATGCTGCGCACTCCCAAACGTGGTCCATCCGCCATGCTGCGCACTCCCAAACGTGCTCCATCCGCCATGCTGCGCACTCCCCATCGTGCACCATCCGGCATGCTGCGCACTCCCAAACGTGCTCCATCCGTCATGCTGCGCACTCCCAAACGTGCTCCATCCGTCATGCTGCGCACTCCCAAACGTGCTCCATCCGCCATGCTGCGCACTCCCAAACGTGCTCCATCCGCCATGCTGCGCACTCCCAAACGTGCTCCATCCGCCATGCTGCGCACTCCCAAACGTGCTCCATCCGCCATGCTGCGCACTCCCAAACGTGCTCCATCCGCCATGCTGCGCACTCCCAAACGTGCTCCATCCGCCATGCTGCGCACTCCCCATCGTGCACCATCCGTCATTCTGCGCACTCCCAAACGTGCTCCATCCGTCATGCTGCGCACTCCCAAACGTGCTCCATCCGTCATGCTGCGCACTCCCAAACGTGCTCCATCCGTCATGCTGCGCACTCCCAAACGTGCTCCATCCGTCATGCTGCGCACTCCCAAACGTGCTCCATCCGCCATGCTGCGCACTCCCAAACGTGCTCCATCCGCCATGCTGCGCACTCCCAAACGTGCTCCATCCGCCATGCTGCGCACTCCCAAACGTGCTCCATCCGCCATACTGCGCACTCCCAAACGTGCTCCATCCGCCATACTGCGCACTCCCAAACGTGCTCCATCCGCCATACTGCGCACTCCCCATCGTGCTCCATCCGGCATGCTGCGCACTCCCAAACGTGCTCCATCCGTCATGCTGCGCACTCCCAAACGTGCTCCATCCGTCATGCTGCGCACTCCCAAACGTGCTCCATCCGTCATGCTGCGCACTCCCAAACGTGCTCCATCCGTCATGCTGCGCACTCCCAAACGTGCTCCATCCGTCATGCTGCGCACTCCCAAACGTGCTCCATCCGTCATGCTGCGCACTCCCAAACGTGGTCCATCCGCCATGCTGCGCACTCCCAAACGTGCTCCATCCGCCATGCTGCGCACTCCCAAACGTGCTCCATCCGCCATACTGCGCACTCCCAAACATGCTCCATCCGCCATACTGCGCACTCCCCATCGTGCACCATCCGGTATGCTGCGCACTCCCAAACGTGCTCCATCCGGTATGCTGCGCACTCCCAAACGTGCTCCATCCGTCATGCTGCGCACTCCCAAACGTGCTCCATCCGTCATGCTGCGCACTCCCAAACGTGCTCCATCCGCCATGCTGCGCACTCCCAAACGTGCTCCATCCGCCATGCTGCGCACTCCCAAACGTGCTCCATCCGCCATGCTGCGCACCCCCCATCATGCTCCATCCGCTTGGGAGTGCGCAGCATGCCGGATGGTGCACGATGGGGAGTGCGCAGTATGGCGGATGGAGCACGTTTGGGAGTGCGCAGTATGGCGGATGGAGCACGTTTGGGAGTGCGCAGCATGGCGGATGGACCACGTTTGGGAGTGCGCAGCATGGCGGATGGACCACGTTTGGGAGTGCGCAGCATGGCGGATGGACCACGTTTGGGAGTGCGCAGCATGGCGGATGGACCACGTTTGGGAGTGCGCAGCATGGCGGATGGACCACGTTTGGGAGTGCGCAGCATGGCGGATGGACCACGTTTGGGAGTGCGCAGCATGGCGGATGGAGCACGTTTGGGAGTGCGCAGCATGGCGGATGGCGCATGATGGGGGGTGCGCAGCATGGCGGATGGAGCACGATGGGGAGTGCGCAGCATGGCGGATGGAGCACGATGGGGAGTGCGCAGCATGGCGGATGGAGCACGTTTGGGAGTGCGCAGCATGGGGGATGGAGCACGTTTGGGAGTGTGCAGCATGGCGGATAGAGCACGATGGGGAGTGCGCAGTATGGCGGATGGAGCACGTTTGGGAGTGCGCAGTATGGCGGATGGAGCACGTTTGGGAGTGCGCAGCATGGCGGATGGAGCACGTTTGGGAGTGTGCAGCATGGCGGATAGAGCACGATGGGGAGTGCGCAGCATGGCGGATGGAGCACGTTTGGGAGTGCGCAGCATGGGGGATGCAGCACGATGGGGAGTGCGCAGCATGGGGGATGCAGCACGATGGGGAGTGCGCAGTATGGCGGATGGAGCACGTTTGCTCAGCCTCTCTCCTTCCAGCCTCCCTCAGCATCAGCCTCCCCCTCCCAGCCTTCCCCAAGATCAGCCTCTCTGCTCCCAGCCTCCTCCAGCACGCCGTGCTCCTCTGCCGACACTCACCCACACAACCGATCGCATCCACTCACCCACACAACCGATCGCATCCACTCACCCACACAACCGATCGCATCCACTCACCCACACAACCGATCGCATCCACTCACCCACACAACCGATCGCATCCACTCACCCACACAACCGATCGCATCCACTCACACACACAACCGATCGCATACACTCACACACACACCCGATCGCATACACTCACACACACAGACACTGACGATATTGCACATACGCGCTGATACTCACAACATCCGGGGATATCACATGCTTCTGGCCATGTGATCCTCCGTCAGGTCCTGGAAGCTCACAGCACAATATCGCCGCCGAGAAGCAAGCGATATCCCAGGATGTTGTGAGTATTTGGATGCGATGTGATGTGTGATGTATGTGTGAGTGTGATCTGATTTGTGTGTGTGCTGTTATGTGTGTGCTGTTATGTTATGTATGTTCCGCAGCTGCAGGACCTTGATGTGTGGATGCGATGTGATGTGTGTGTGAGGTGTGTGTGAGAGTGAGTGTGAGCCGGTGTACACTGGTAACTATGATACACATCGGGTAACTAAGGGACCTTAGTTACCCGATGTGTATAATGGTTACCAGCTTTCACGGCCTCCGTTAAGATCCCAGCATCGCAAGGTTATGTGTGGCGCTGCCGGGATCCTGACAGAGCCGGTGTAGAAGCAAGCGATATCCCAGCATGTTGTGATGTGTCAGGTGTGTGTGGATGTGATGTGTGGATGTGATGTGTGGATGTGATGTGTGGATGTGATGTGTGGATGTGATGTGTGAGGTGTGTGTGAGAGTGAGTGTGATCTGATGTGTGTGTGTACTCACCTGGGAATCGGAGCCCCGTGTCAGTTAGGCCAGAGCGAGCGTGCATTGCGTGAGGGGGGCGGGGCCTGCAGAGAGCCGGGGCGAGAGGCCAATCCGTGTGGGGGGGCGGGGCCATGGCGAGCCCAGCGGCCAATCAGCTTTGTGTCACCGTAAGGACACAATTTCGGAGCAAGACAGACAGACAGACAGACAGACAGACAGACAGACAGACAGACAGACAGACAGACAGACAGACAGACAGACAGACAGACAGACAGACAGACAGACAGACAGACAGACAGACAGACAGAATAAGGCAATTATATATATATAGATATATATATATATATATATATATATATATATATCTCTCTATATCAATTTTAGTTGTGCGCATGCGCTCCAGTCTGTCCCTCAAACTTCCTATTGCGTGCATCACATGACCGCTGGTGGATTCACCTGCGTTCCAGCGCGCGCAATGTGGAAGTGATTTCAATAGAGGTGGGCAGTTGGAGCTCTATGCGCCATGACATAACCGATTTGGTTCTCAACATAAATAGATGACTTTCTATTGGTCACGGTCAGTATATTGGTGATGGCTTAACCCCACCCTGACACGCCTCTTTGAAAAAGTATCTGTGAAACGTACGTCAGAGGTGGAGGGACACGCTGATAATGCTGATCGCCATAAGGTAAAGCCACATTTATCATTATTTAAAAATATCCCTAACTGATGGTTACTTGTTAGCCCCTTGTTCATAACTTGCCATTATTGTTGTTAACTTGATATGTCCGCTCGCGGGGCAAGTACTGACAGCAAGCTAGCCCAGTTTCATTAACATGGGATGCATAGCCAAGCTGGCTTCTTAAAGGGAAAGGATTTGATAAATAAAGGTGTACAAGCTTTTGTTGTTGCTTTCCCTGTGCGTGGATAATCAAGTTGCAATAAACATACGAGTACATCTGGTTATAGATATAAGGCACATTGCACTTCAGTAGGTCCTGAGCATACTGTAGTATTTCACATAACTTTATGATGTACGTATTGGACCGGGGGTGGCAGCGTACGTAACAATTGATTATTTTTATGCCCTTTTCTATGGCATGTCTTTAATAACATTATGTAAATTGGCACAAATTTATTAACATCATTTGTATTTAAGTTGGGGCTATTTATTATTAACCTTTTATAATTAACGGCTATATAAAAATCTGTGGCGTGATTATCAAATAATACTGTGCATATTCGGCATTTGCAATTCATCTGGTGTCCCTCTTGGTGGTCTTTGTCTTTTTTTATAAATGATAGTTTTTATTTCATTTTAATGTTTAATTAGAAACTATTGATGCATATTTTCCCCCTAGGGCTGTATACCCTTGGGTCTTAGGCTATGTGCCCACGTGTGTGCGCTCTGCACCGCAGCGTTTTGTCACTGCATGTGCGCTTCAGAGCGCAGCTGAAAAGCTCCGTTCTGAAACTTTGGTGCCTGCAGAATTTGTGCGCTCTGGATGCTGCCTCTCCCATAGACAGAATAGAGACAGCATACAAAGCGCACGAAATAAGTGACATGTTGCTTCTTAGAACGCAGCGATTTGGCAGCATGCAAATCGCTGCGTTCTAAAAAGCAACGTGCGCATGGATTATGCAGGACGCAGGACACATGCAGTTACGCTGCGGTGCAGATCGTAGCGTAACTGCATGCAATACGCACACGTGGGCACAGAGCCTTATAATTGGCTTTGCATATGTTGTGTGTGCACTAATCATATATGAAGGACTAATTGATTAATTCCTCACCATAATTATTCTGCCGCAACTCCCTCTTAATTCTGAATTGGGTTATTCCAAGTTATGGATGAATACTCAGTATTGCAGGATATGGCGATTCAGAATATTTGAGTAAATTGACAACTGGCTCCCCCTTCTGTACAGGGACGATCTTCTGCACTGGCACCCCTTTCAGTCATGCGGTGCCCCTTCTCTACTGTTGCACCCCCCCCCCCTTATGTGCAGAGGTGATCTTCTGCACTGGTGCCCTCTTCTGTCCTGGGGAAACCCCCTTTCTACTGGTGCTCCCCCCCTTCTGTACGAAGATGATCTGCACTGGTGCCCCCATTTTGTCCTGGGGTGTCGCTTTTCTACCGGCGCTATCCCCCTTCTGTGCTGGGACAATCTTTTTCACTGGCGACCCCTACTGTTGTGGGGCACCCTTTCTGCACTGGCACCCCCCTTCTGTCCTGGGGCATTCCTTCTCTACTGGTGCCCATCTTCTGCTCTGGCGCCCCCTTCTGTTGTGTGGTGCCCCTTCTGCACTGGCGCCCCCCCTTTTGTCCTAAGGTGCCGCTTCTCTACTAGCGCCCCCTTCTGTCCTGGGGTGCCCCATCCCACTTCTGTCCTGGGGCACCCCCCATCCTTCTCTGTCACCCCCCTCTTCTGTGCTGGGGTGATAATCTGCACCAGTGCCCGCCTTCTGTCCTGGGGCACCCCTTCTCTACTGGTGCCCCTCCCTTCTGCACTGGCGCTCCCTTTCTGCCCTGGCACTCCACCCCCTAGAAAATAAGTGTCCAAAAAGTACAGAATGCAGAAGAATATTATGGTGGGTTTTTTTTTTTTTTTTTTTTTTATGCCATTGCCATCTCTAAATTGGTGTCTCCAGTGACAACACCTGGAGGCCCGGCAATAGATTATTCCTCCGACTAGTGATAAATGCTCTCCCCAAATATTGATGTTTGTGGAAACACTCCACACGTTAGTTTAAAGGAAACTGCTATGGAATCTGAGAGCAGCATGATGTAGAGTGACACTGTTTGCTGCAATTTTGCTAAAATCCCTGTTTTATCTGCTGCAGATCTAGCAGTTCTCTGTATGCTGAACTCTATAAACCCATCCACACCACTGGCAGCTTTCTGCTCATGTACAGTGTACACGCAATGCTGCCAATTGGGAGGGGGGGGGATCAGAGTTAAGGCCACTTTACACACAGATAAATCTTTGGCAGATCTGTGGTTGCAGTAAAATTGTGGACAATCAGTGCCAGGTTTGAGGCTGTGTACAAATGGAACAATATGTCCATGATTTCACTGCAACCACAGATCTGCCAAAGATTTATCTCTGTGTGTGATGGGGCCTTTACACAGAGCTCATGAATATGCTTGACTACCTGGTAACAGGTCTCCTATAATGATAATCTCCTGCTGATGAAACTGATTATATAAATACTACCGTAAGCAGCCCAGTAAGTGACACATCGCTGGAATCAGGGTCTTTCTTTACACTTTGCTGCGCTCTGATTAGGTGGCAAAAACCTGGTGACGAATATCTGTGAAATCTGAATTATGTAAAACTTCTTAAAGTAGCAGTTAAGCAATTTTTTTCATTTTTGTAAGTGTACCCTTATAACCTTAGCTCCACAGTTGCTTATACAGTGCATTTATTAAAGGGAATGGTTACTATGGTTTTTGCCACCTAATCTGAAAGCAGCATAGCATAGGATCAGAGATCCTGATTCCAGCAGTGTCACTTACTGGGCTGCTTGCTGTAGTTTTGCGATCACTGTTTTATCAGCAGGAGGTTATCACTAGATCACTATACCTGTTGCCATGTAGTCCTCTATATTCATGAGCTCTATATCCTTGCCCTCACCACTGATTGGCAGCTTTCTGCCTATGCAGTGTCTACACAGAAAGCTGCTTATCACTGGTGTGGATGTGAGTATACAGAACTCCACAATCATGGCACTGCTACATCTACATCAGAGAGAACAGATACTATCAAAACCTCCAAGCAGCCCAGTAAGTGAGACCTCCTCTTGCCGCTCTCAGAAGGGTGAGCAGAAACCTATTGACAGACTTCCTTTATAATGTTTAGTGATTTCTGCCTCCTTCTCCTGTTCTCCGCATAGTTCCGATCTTCCTCGCCATGTGACCACAGTTCTGAGTAGCCGCCGACTCTGCATTGTCTGACTGAAGTCACTTTCTCAGTGTAAATCTGGACTGACCTAGTCTCTCACTGCATTACACCGAGAAAATGACTTCCAGTCCACACAGAAGCCGCTGTGCGAGCCGGGCACCCAGGACTGCGGCCACAAAGGCAGAACAGGATGGAAAGAGGAACCACAAATACAGGCCCCGTGCACAGAACTACAGGGAGCTACAGAGGTGTGTGATAGTGCACAAAATAAAAGCTTGCGCTCTACTATGATGGTTTGGCTGCTGGCAATCCTCTTTCTATGAATAGTCACTAGCCCTTCCTATTTTCCTCACAGACCAGCAGTACTTTGAGATAGAGAAGCGGCTAGGCCAAAGTCAAGAACGTCTGGTGTCCGAATCACAGGAATGTCAGAGTCTGAGGGAACAGCTCAGTAAGAAAGGTAGGTGTCCGCTGAACTCGTGTCTTCTGCTCTCGTTTCTATTATTTTGGTTTTTTTTTTATAAACTTTGTAGTTAGCATTTAATGTGTGTACCAGCAGTGTGTAGAAGTACTGCAGCATGTCTACCCCGCGCTTACTCTGCGTAGGCCTCCGCCTGCAGCAGGGACAGTGTTTGTTACTGGGCACGGGAGGATGTTGGAGGGACAGTGTTAGTTGCTGAGTACGGGAGGATGTTGGAGGGATGGTGTTAGTTCCTGGGTACGGGAGGATGTTGGAGGGACGGTGTTAGTTGCTGGGCACGGGAGGATGTTGGAGGGATGGTGTTAGTTGCTGGGTACGGGAGGATGTTGGAGGGACAGTGTTAGTTGCTGGGTACGGGAGGATGTTGGAGGGACGGTGTTAGTTGCTGGGTACGGGAGGATGTTGGCGGGACAGTGTTAGTTGCTGGGTACGGGAGGATGTTGGAGGGACAGTGTTAGTTGCTGGGCACGGGAGGATGTTGGAGGGACAGTGTTAGTTGCTGGGCACGGGAGGATGTTGGAGGGACAGTGTTAGTTGCTGGGCACGGGAGGATGTTGGAGGGATGGTGTTAGTTGCTGGGTACGGGAGGATGTTGGAGGGATGGTGTTAGTTGCTGGGCACGGGAGGATGTTGGAGGGATGGTGTTAGTTCCTGGGTACGGGAGGATGTTGGAGGGACGGTGTTAGTTGCTGGGCACGGGAGGATGTTGGAGGGATGGTGTTAGTTGCTGGGTACGGGAGGATGTTGGAGGGACAGTGTTAGTTGCTGGGTACGGGAGGATGTTGGAGGGACAGTGTTAGTTGCTGGGCACGGGAGGATGTTGGAGGGACAGTGTTAGTTGCTGGGCACGGGAGGATGTTGGAGGGACAGTGTTAGTTGCTGGGTACGGGAGGATGTTGGAGGGATGGTGTTAGTTGCTGGGTACGGGAGGATGTTGGAGGGATGGTGTTAGTTGCTGGGTACGGGAGGATGTTGGAGGGACGGTGTTAGTTGCTGGGCACGGGAGGATGTTGGAGGGACAGTGTTAGTTGCTGGGCACGGGAGGATGTTGGAGGGACAGTGTTAGTTGCTGGGTACGGGAGGATGTTGGAGGGATGGTGTTAGTTGCTGGGCACGGGAGGATGTTGGAGGGACGGTGTTAGTTGCTGGGCACGGGAGGATGTTGGAGGGACAGTGTTAGTTGCTGGGTACGGGAGGATGTTGGAGGGACAGTGTTAGTTGCTGGGTACGGGAGGATGTTGGAGGGACAGTGTTAGTTGCTGGGTACGGGAGGATGTTGGCGGGACAGTGTTAGTTGCTGGGTACGGGAGGATGTTGGAGGGACGGTGTTAGTTGCTGGGTACGGGAGGATGTTGGAGGGACAGTTGCTGAGTACGGGAGGATGTTGGAGGGACGGTGTTAGTTGCTGGGTACGGGAGGATGTTGGAGGGACAGTTGCTGGGTACGGGAGGATGTTGGAGGGATGGTGTTAGTTGCTGGGCACGGGAGGATGTTGGAGGGACAGTGTTAGTTGCTGGGCACGGGAGGATGTTGGAGGGACAGTGTTAGTTGCTGGGCACGGGAGGATGTTGGAGGGACGGTGTTAGTTGCTGGGTACGGGAGGATGTTGGAGGGATGGTGTTAGTTGTGGGCACGGGAGGATGTTGGAGGGATGGTGTTAGTTGCTGGGCACGGGAGGATGTTGGAGGGACGGTGTTAGTTGCTGGGTACAGGAGGATGTTGGAGGGATGGTGTTAGTTGCTGGGCACGGGAGGATGTTGGAGGGATGGTGTTAGTTGCTGGGCACGGGAGGATGTTGGAGGGATGGTGTTAGTTGCTGGGCACGGGAGGATGTTGGAGGGATGGTGTTAGTTGCTGGGCACGGGAGGATGTTGGAGGGATGGTGTTAGTTGCTGGGCACGGGAGGATGTTGGAGGGACAATGTTAGTTGCTGAGTACAGGAGGATGTTGGAGGGACAGTGTTAGTTGCTGGGTACGGGAGGATGTTGGAGGGACAGTGTTAGTTGCTGGGTACGGGAGGATGTTGGAGGGACGGTGCTAGTTGCTGGGTACGGGAGGATGTTGGAGGGACAGTGTTAGTTGCTGGGTACGGGAGGATGTTGGAGGGACAGTGTTAGTTGCTGGGTACGGAAGGATGTTGGAGGGACAGTGTTAGTTGCTGGGTACGGGAGGATGTTGGAGGGACAGTGTTAGTTGCTGAGTACGGGAGGATGTTGGAGGGACAGTGTTAGTTGCTGGGTACGGGAGGATGTTGGAGGGACAGTGTTAGTTGCTGGGTACGGGAGGATGTTGCAGGGACGGTGCTAGTTGTTGGGTACGGGAGGATGTTGGAGGGACGGTGTTAGTTGCTGAGTACAGGAGGATGTTGGAGGGACGGTGTTAGTTGCTGAGTACAGGAGGATGTTGGAGGGACGGTGTTAGTTGCTGAGTACAGGAGGATGTTGGAGGGACGGTGTTAGTTGCTGAGTACAGGAGGATGTTGGAGGGACGGTGTTAGTTGCTGAGTACAGGAGGATGTTTGAGGGATGGTGTTAGTTGCTGGGTACGGGAGGATGTTGGAGGGACGGTGCTAGTTGCTGGGTACGGGAGGATGTTTGAGGGACAGTATTAGTTGCTGGGCATGGAAGGATTGCACCTTTTATCATCCTAGTGTTACCTCTAAAGGTACCGTCACACTAAGCGACGCTCCAGCGATCTGACCTGGCAGGGATCGCTGGAGCGTTGCTACACGGGTTGCTGGTGAGCTGTCAAACAGGCAGATCTCACCAGTGACCAGCCCCCAGCGACATGTGGAAGCGATGCTGCGCTTGGTAACTAAGGTAAATATCGGGTAACCAAGCGCTTGGTTACCCAATATTTACCTTGGTTACCAGCGCACACCGCTTAGCACTGGATCCCTGCACTCCTAGCCAGAGTACACATCGGGTTAATAAGCAAACCGCAAACTCACAGCAGGGGCCAGGTTGTTGCCGGATGTCACACACAGCAACATCGCTAGCAAGATCACTGCTACGTCACAAAAGGCGTGCCTCAGCAGCGATGTTTCTAGCGATGTTGCTTAGTGAGACGTGGCCTTTAGGCTTGCAGCTCTTCAGCTTTACAATGTGATTGTGCTTTGCTTACAATACTAACAGAAAACCTTTCAAAACTGATCCGTCCTCCAAGGACACTCACAAATCTTGTGGAAGCTAGCAGGAATGACTGTTTAGGGCTCACATTGCTTTGAATAGAAGGTGCAGTCAGGCAGAGAAACATACTTTGAGATATAAAGTGTATTAATTCTAAAAAAAAAAAACCATATCCATGTGCTCTAAGGGGCACTTTGCACACTATGACATCGCAGGTGCGATGTCGGTGTGGTCAAATTGAAAGTGACGCACATCCGGCATTGCAGGCGACATAGTAGTGTGTAAAGCCTAGATGATACGATTTAACGAGCGCAAAAGCGTCGTAATCGTATCATCGGTGTAGCGTCGGCGTAATCCATAAGTACGCTGACGCAGCGGTCCGATGTTGTTCCTCGTTCCTGCGGCAGCACACATCGCTGTGTGTGAAGTCGCAGGAGCGAGGAACATCTCCTACCGGCGTCACCGCGGCTTCCGTAGGATATGCGGAAGGAAGGAGGTGGGCGGGATGTTTACATCCGCTCATCTCCGCCCCTCCGCTCCTATTGGCCGCCTGCCGTGTGACGTCGCAGTGACGCCGTACGACCCGCCCCTTTAATAAGGAGGCGGGTCGCCGGCCAGAGCAACGTCCCAGGACAGGTGAGTCCATGTGAAGCTGCCATAGCGGTAATGTTCGCTACGGCAGCTATCACAAGGATATCATAGCTGCGACGGGGGCGGGGACTATCGCGTGCGACATCGCAGCATCGGCTTGCGATGTCGCAATGTGCAAAGTACCCCTAAGTCTTTATACAATGTTTGAAATCATGGAATTAACCATTTTAAGTTTATTTTTTCCTTTGTCAAGACATTTTACATGTTGCATTGTTTGTTTTGTTTTTTTTTTACTTAAGGTGAAGAACAAAAAGAACTGAATGAGAAACTTAAAGATCTTGAGACGTCCAATGTCCGTCTTGTGGCTTTACAGGTTTGGTTATCAATTATTATTAACGTACCGAACTGTAGCACATGATGCTCGTCTGCCCCACATCTAAAAAAGATGGCTAACTGTTGGATACTGGGCTGATTTGTGTAACATTTAGCATTTCATTTGCAGCATTTTGCTGGGATCGAATTGTCAGATTTTCCCTGAATAAACCATGTCCACCTATTAGTTCTCTGTAATAGTATCTCTGTAGCCCCCTGATATGCGCCCACTTGCCCTCAATACATCCAAATTTGCTTTTATTATAATGGTCATGTGCTGTTTGCCTATTATAGACCAACGTCTCAGGGCTCCGCCTCTCCTTGATTGACATGTATATCGTACACACAATGTGGTTGGGCTGGATGGACTTGTATGACGTGCGCTTGCCTGTGCAGGTCGCGTTGTGTGGATGACTTCAGACGTCAGTGACGGATAGAGAGCTGGAGATGGTGGGCACTACAAGCCCCCAATTATAGTGCTTTAAAGCAGGTGGCATGGCTTATATTGGAAAACACTTGGTGGCAGGTCCTCTTAACCACCAGGCATTTTTCTATTTTGCTTTTTTCTTTATCGTTCCTTTGGGAGACCAAGACCATGGGTGTTTAGCTTATGCCTTCGGAGGACACACAAAGTACTACACTTAAAAGTGTAGCTCCTCCCTCGGAGCTTATACACCCCCTGGTGAGCAGACCCAGCCAGTTTATCGCTTTGTGTTCAGGAGGCATACATCCACACATGAATTCTCATATGATTTTTTCCTTTTGGAATGAGATTGAAGAAGTGCGGGTCCATGTCTGGACCCCCGGCATGTCCCTTCTCACCCCACTGTGTCGGCGGTGTTGTAAGGTTGATTTCCAAGGCTGGAGCCTTACATGCCGTGCTCCTTCACCATCCCTCCTGGGCTCTGGCTTGAAGTGGGAGCCAGCACGGTTTCCCTGCCTGGCAGGAGACCGGTCTCCATCCGCAGCCCTTCAGGACCCTGCTGGACCGGAGCACTCATCCCCAGGGACCTGGCCCTGCGTCTCAGCAGCTAAGTACCTGAGACGTTTATATTTTGGGGGTCCCTGTGCTTTATTGTTTGGGGAGAGTGTGCTTACTGTATTTATTGGCATTTCCGGCGGGTTCTCTAGCTGTCGCCCGAGAACCGCGCCGATGGTGCCTGCGCGTCGGCCTCGCCGCTCAAATTTAGGCCCCGGCTTTGCCGGAGGCCTAGTTTCTGTTCTCTGCCCTCGCATGTCATTCATGCAGAGGGACAGGCTCGGCTCCTCCCGGCGGCCGTTCTGCACAGGGGAGGGACACTCCCCACTGCTGTGCCTGTCTCCTCCCTTGTAGGTCTCTATGGCCCTCCAGATCCCGCTCTCACAGCCAAGTCCCGCCCCCTCTCCGCTCCGGCGGCCATTTTCTCAGACAGAGTTCACTCGGCGCTGGTCCGCACCCTGCATCCCTGCTGAGGTGCTGTGCTTGGGGGTCCGGGCTTCGGGATCTGGAGGGCACACAACACCGCTCCAGCGGTCTGGTAAGCCACAACCGGTCTCTGGTTGTGGACCTCTGTATATACTCTCTGGGGTTCATTCTCTTGCAGAGCCCCCACTCCAGCAGCATGTCTCACATGAGGAGCAAGGCTCCAAAGCTTTATTCTGTATGCGCTGCATGTAAGCTCCTGCTGCCTGAACCGAGCACCTATCCACATTGTGATGTCTGCTCTAACTTGGCGGTGCCACAGCCTGGAGTCTCACCCCCAGTGGTCTCTCAGGCTCCTCCTGCTCCTGTGGCTGAACCCCCGGCTTGGGTAGAATCCTTTTCTAGGTCTATCTCCCAGTCTTTTGCTGAGTCCATGGGACTTCTGTCCAGGACTTTAAAGAATATGCATCAGCCCCCTTCACAGGGTGCTCCTACTGCTATGGGTCCCTTAGGTTCGGAGCTCACAGAGGATTCATCATCAAGGCCCAGACCCCGTCCTCCTAAGAAGAGACGGAGGGTTCCCTCTCCCTCCTCCTCCCGCGGCTCTGATTCAAGAGCTGACTCGCAGGATGAGGAGGATGCCTTTACAGGGGGCTCGGAGGCTAACTCCATGTACCCCATTGATCTGTCCGAGGGTGACTCAGATCTTAGTGACTTGATTGCTTCCATTAACTCTGTACTGGATCTCAATCCGCCAGTATCAGAGGAGCAACCTTCTCTGGCAGAAAAGCACCAGTTTACCTCGCCTAAGAGAGCAAAGAGTGTGTTCTTTAACCACTCCAGTTTTCAGGCCGCTGTGACCAAGCCCAGGGCCTGTCCTGACAAACGCTTCCCAAAGCGTGGTTCTGATGACCGTTTTCCCTTCCCACCTGAGGTGGTCAAGGAGTGGGCTCAGTCCCCAAAGGTAGACCCTCCGGTGTCTAGGCTCTCAGCCCGGACCGTTGTGTCGGTGGCTGATAGCACCTCCCTTAAGGATTCCACTGACCGTCAGATTGACCTTCTGGCCAAATCCGTGTATGAAGCGGCGGGGGCCGCGTTTTCCCCGACTTTTGCAGCAGTGTGGACTCTCAAAGCCATCTCTGCTTCTCTAGAGGAGATGCATTCCCTCACCAGGGACTCTATACCCGAAATGGTTGCCTTAACTTCCCAAGCTTCAGCTTTTTTATCTTATGCCATGTCTGCCATGCTGGTTGCTTCTCACCGCACTGCGGTGACTTCGGCTAATTCCCTTGTTATCCGCAGGATCTTGTGGCTTCGAGAGTGGAAGGCAGATTCTTCTTCTAAGAAGTACCTTGCTGGACTCCCTTTTGCTGGGTCCCCGGCTGTTCGGAGAACAGCTGGATGAAATTATTAAGGAAGCTACTGGCGGGAAGAGTACTTCCATGCCACAAACCAAAACCAGGAAACCTGCCCAGGGTAGGAATCAGTCGAGGTTTCGCTCCTTTCGTTCCTCCAACTGGTCGTCCTCTAAGCCCTCGGCCTCGTCCGCTAACTCAGCCAAGGACCAGAAATCCAACTGGCGCCCAAAAGCGTGTCCACAGAAGACCGCAGAAGGTGCTGCCACTAAGGCAGCCTCCTCATGACTCTCTGCCCGCTCCGGCGACGTCCTTAGTCGGTGGCAGGCTCTCCCACTTTAGCGACGCTTGGTTTTAACACGTCTCCGATCAGTGGGTGAGAGATATCATCTCCCACGGCTACAGGATAGAATTCTCTTCCAGCCCGCCAAACAGATTTTTTCTCTCAACTCCCCCTTGCTTCAAGGCCGCCGCCTTCTCGCAAGCCGTGGCAGCCTTGCAGGCCAACGGAGTAATTGTACCGGTTCCCGCCTGGGAACGGTTCAGAGGTTTTTACTCAAATCTCTTCCTAGTTCCCAAAAAGGACGGTACCTTCCGGCCCATCCTGGATCTCAAGCTTCTCAACAAGCATGTTCAGGTGGGGCACTTTCGCATGGAGTCTCTGCGATCAGTCATTGCCTCAATGATCTAAGGGGATTTCCTGGCATCTATCGACATCAGAGATGCCTATCTGCATGTGCCAATTGCAGTTTCACACCAGCGTTGGCTACGTTTTGCAATAGGAGAAGATCATTTCCAATTCGTGGCTCTCCCCTTCGGGTTAGCCACGGCCCCTCGGGTGTTCACCAAGGTCAACGCAGCAGTGATTGCGGTTCTGCACCTCCAGGGGTTGGCAGTGATTCCTTACCTGGACGACCTTCTAGTCAAGGCTTCATCCAGCGCAGACTGTCAGCGGAGTGTCTTGCTCACTCTCGCCACTCTAGCCCAATTCGGGTGGCTGGTCAATCTGCCCAAATCCACTTTGACTCCGACCCAGAGTCTCACGCACCTAGGGATGCAGTTCGAGACTTTGCCGGCACTTGTGAAGTTGCCCCTAGTCAAACAGCAGTCCCTCCAGCTAGCGGTGCGCTCTCTGCTGAGGCCCCGCCGTTATACCCTCTGGCGTCTGATGCAGGTTCTGGGTCAAATGGTGGCGTCCATGGAGGCTGTTCCCTTTGCCCAGTTCCATCTGCGCCCCCTGCAGCTGGACATTCTCAGCTGTTGGGACAAGCGGCCTTCCTCCTTAGACAGGTTAGTGGCTCTGTCGCCACAGACCAGGAGCTCTCTTCAGTGGTGGCTTCGGCCCCTCTCCCTGTCCCAGGGGCGCTCCTTCCTTGCCCCGTCCTGGGTGATTCTCACCACGGATGCCAGTCTATCCGGCTGGGGAGCGGTATGTCTCCACCACAGAGCGCAGGGCACTTGGACTCCGTCCGAGTCAGCCCTTTCAATCAATGTGCTGGAAACCAGAGCCGTGCTTCTAGCTCTCCTAGCTTTTCACCACCTGTTGGCGGGCAGGCACATTCGAGTCCAGTCAGACAACGCGACAGCGGTTGCCTACATCAATCACCAAGGCGGGACACGCAGCCGCCTGGCAATGTTGGAGGTACAACGCATCCTTCAATGGGCGGAGGACTCCAAGTCCACCATATCCGCAGTCCACATCCCAGGCGTGGAAAACTGGGAGGCAGATTATCTCAGTCGTCAAACCGTGGATGGTGGCGAGTGGTCCCTGCACCTGGCAGTGTTTCAGTCAATCTGCCGCAAATGGGGCACTCCGGACGTGGACCTAATGGCATCCCGTCAGAACAACAAAGTTCCTGTTTACGTGGCTCGCTCCCACGATCCTCAGGCATTCGCCGCGGATGCTCTGGTTCAAGACTGGTCCCAGTTTCGTCTGTCCAACGTGTTTCCCCCTCTAGCTCTCTTGGCCAGAGTCCTGCGCAAGATCAGAATGGAGGGCTGTCGAGTCATCCTCATTGCACTGGACTGGCCCAAGCGAGCTTGGTATCCAGACCTGCTCCATCTGTCCGTAGAGATGCCGTGGCATCTCCCGGACCGTCCAGACCTACTCTCGCAAGGTCCGTTTTTCCGCCCGAATTCTGCGGCTCTCAAATTGATGGCGTGGCTCTTGAGTCCTGGATTTTGACGGCTTCTGGTATCCCTCCTGAAGTCATCTCCACTATGACTCGGGCCCGTAAGTCTTCCTCCGCTAAGATCTATCACAGGACTTGGAAAATTTTCCTGTCCTGGTGTCGCTCTACCGACCATCCTCCTTGGCCATTCTCCTTGCCGACCCTTCTGTCTTTTCTACAGTCCGGTCTGCAGCTAGGACTGTCCCTCAACTCTCTCAAGGGACAAGTCTCAGCTCTGTCAGTTCTGTTCCAGCGGCGTCTCGCTTGGCTGGCTCAGGTCCGCACCTTCATGCAAGGCGCGTGTCACATCATTCCGCCTTACCGGCGGCCCTTGGATCCCTGGGACCTTAACTTGGTTCTCACGGTTTTGCAGAAACCCCTCTTTGAGCCTCTTAGGGAGGTTTCTTTGTATTGTCTTTCACAGAAAGTGGCCTTTCTGGTGGCCATAACTTCCCTCAGGAGAGTCTCTGATTTGGCTGCGCTCTCTTCGGAGTCACCTTTTTTAGTTTTCCATCAAGACAAGGTGGTTCTCCGTCCGACTCCGGACATTCTTCCTAAGGTGGTCTCTCCTTTCCACCTTAACCAGGACATTACCTTCCCTTCCTTTTTTCCGGCTCCTGTTCATCGCTTTGAAAAAGCGCTGCATACTCTGGATCTGGTGCGTGCTCTCCGGATCTATGTGTCTCGCATCGCTGCACTTAGGCGGTGCACTTCTCTTTTTGTGCTAACCACAGGTCGGCGCAAGGGCCTTTCTGCTTCTAAGCCGACCTTAGCCCGTTGGATTAGATCGACCATTTCGGACGCCTACCAGAGTACTCAGGTGCCTCGCCCGCCGGGGATCAAGGCACATTCGACCAGAGCTGTCGGTGCCTCTTGGGCTTTCAGGCACCAGGCTACGGCTCAACAAGTCTGTCAGGCTGCCACTTGGACTAGCCTGCACACCTTTTCGAAGCACTACCAAGTGCATGCTCATGCTTCGGCAGATGCGAGCTTGGGCAGACGCATCCTTCAGGCGGCTGTCGCCCATTTGTGAAGTTAGGTTCTGCCTACTTCTTAGTTTTTCTGTTTATTTCCCACCCAGGGACTGCTTTGGAACATCCCATGGTCTGGGTCTCCCAAAGGAACGATAAAGAAAAAGAGAATTTTGTTTACTTACCGTAAATTCTTTTTCTTATAGTTCCGTATTGGGAGACCCAGCACCCTCCCTGTTGGCAATTTTCTTGTTCCGCGTGTTATCACCGGCTGTTGTCGTGGACAGAGTCTCCGGTTGTTCCGGCTCTTGTTCTGTTCTACTTGTGGGTGGCTATTCTCCTTCAGCTTTTGCACTAAACTGGCTGGGTCTGCTCACCAGGGGGTGTATAAGCTCGGAGGGAGGAGCTACACTTTTAAGTGTAGTACTTTGTGTGTCCTCCGGAGGCAGAAGCTAAACAACCATGGTCTGGGTCTCCCAAGACGGAACTATAAGAAAAAGAATTTACGGTAAGTAACAAAATTCTCTTTTTTTTTTCCCTCTTTCAAGAGCTGTAACTTTATTTATTTTTGTTTTTTCATCAATCTTGCCATATAAGGGTTTGTTTTTTGCGGGACAAGTTGTACTTTTAAATGAAACCATAAGTTTTACCATATAGTGTACTGGAAACCAGCAAAAAAATTTAAAGTGTGGAAAAGCTGCAAAAAAAGTGCACTTGCACAATAGCTTTTGTGATATTTTATTCACCATGTTTAATATATGGTACAACTAATGTGTCGCTGCGATGGCTGAGGTCGGTGCAAGTTTGTAGACACCAAACATGTATAGGTTTACTTGTATCTAAGGGGGTTTAAAAAAAAATCACAAGTTTGTCTAAAAAAAAAAAAGTGGCACATGTTGTGCGCCTTTTTCCAAAATCCATAGCGTTATCATTTTTCATTGATCTATGGCTCTGTGACTGCTTATTATTTGCGTGTCAGTCTGCTTTTTTTAGTTTTACCATTTTTGCGCAGATGCTACGTTTTGATCGCCTGTTATTGTATTTTGCGTGAAATTTGCGGCAACCAAAAACGTAATTTTGGCATTTGGGATTTTTTTGCTGTTTACCGATCAGATTAATTGATTTTATATTTTGATCGGGCATTTCTGAACGCGGCAATACCAAATGTGTATGTGTATTTTTTTAACACTTTAATGCTCAGTAGGGTTAATGGGGGATGATTTAGTTGTGTGTGTGTGTGTGTGTGTGTGTGTGATGTGTTTAGTTGTGTTGTTTTTTTTTTCTTTTTTTTTTTTCATAACGATCAGCAATCTGATCGCTCTTTCATTTCTCCAGATCACAGCTACACAGCTGAGATCTGCAGATATGGTGCCTTACTCTCACACACTGCCCTCTGCCGGCAGTGAGAGAGAGTGACTCATGATAGCTACAGGGGTCACCACATGACCCTATGCTTCCATGGCAACCGCCGCAAATCACATCACGTGACTTCCGATGGGGGCGGGTAAGTCATCGTTATGGCGGCACGCATATACATCTCGCTGTCAGGTTTTGGCAGCGAGATGTACATGTCAGCTGTTGAAATTAGCTGTGTGTTTGGGTGTGTTTGTGTGTGTTTGTGTGTGTTTAGAAATTTTTTTAGCCTGGCACTTTCAGAGTATCTACACCATAATGTCAGAGGAAGGAAAGTGCACAGATAATTAATTAGGAAATTCCTCTGGTTATAAGTTGTATGTTCCCATGAGGCGGATTTGCTGTAGAAATTTTTGGTACCATCCATTGAAATTGTTTCTGCAGCATTTTCATAAATTTCTCACAAAACCTGTTTCAGACTTATAGATTGCATACAAAAGGAAAATCCAGTACACCGGAATGGTTTTTTAAGGCTGTGTGCACATAGTGTTTTGTGATGAATTTTTTTTTTTTTTTGTGCAGATTTGTCACAAAACTGTAAGCGAATCCCTTTGCCAGTAAAGTCCATGAGATTTGTGAAGTGTAGTACACACATTGAGCATTTTCTCCTTGCAGGTTTGGTGCAGAAAATAATCTGCAGCATTTCAGTTTTTTTCAGCAATTGTGCAGTGTTTTTTCACCCATTCACTTAAATTTGTTTTTGTGCTGCGGTTTTCCTGCCAAGAGATGCAGAAAAGGTCCATACATTTCAGCTACCAAATACTCAATGTGTGCACACAGCCTTAGGCTATGTGCGCACGTTGCGTAAAAACATGCAGTTACGCTGCGCTTTGTAGCGCAGCGTAACTGCATGCGTCCTGCGGCCCCTGCACAGGCTATGGAGATTGTGCAGGGGCCGTGCGCACGTGGCGTCT